>NC_135783.1:108993946-109268946 GCF_051106095.1 Pogona vitticeps | reverse complement strand
TTACTAAACAAATTGTATATGGTGTTTCTTGGTAGCATGCCACCTAGTCACAAGTCCATCTGTAAAAGAAAATGCACCCCAATATCTAATCAATTAGTTGCAATTAGCCATAGACCCTGCAAGTTATGCAAACCTTCAGCAAACACCAAAAAGGTTCTGGTCACTGAATTTTGTATGTTAAGAGCATTGCGGAAAATGTTGACAGAATTGCAGAAATGTTTTCAGTGCAGTATTTAAATGTACTAAAAATTCAGTACAGTGGGGTCTTGACTTAAGAACGGCTTGAGTTAAGAACATTTTGACTTAAGAACCGCTCTCATAGGAAAATACTTACTTGACTTACATACTTAGATTTGAGTTAAGAACTGAAAAAAACCCACGTGGGAGGCAGGGAAAGTGCAAAAAGTGAACTTTCAGCTCACTGTTGGCCAGTGAAAAGGGTGCCTGTCTGCTTCCTCACTCCTCCCAGCGTTTAGAGAGTGGATTGGGAGACAGTCTTCGGACTGCCTGGACTGTATTTTCCCTGCCTTCCCTGAACCTTTCTTGACCTAAGAAAAAAAAGAAACAAAATATGCCCCTCTAGTGGTCGAAGGCAGAATAGCAGCTTCCCATTAGTTTCTATGGACGGAAACGAGCAGATACGGATCAAATGGTTTTCAATGCATTCCTATGGGAAATGCAGATTTGACTTGAGAACTTTTTGACTTGAGAACCGCCTTCCAATACGGATTAAGTTCTCAAGTCAAGACCCCACTGTATATGATTTTCAACAAAATAAATGCCTAATATTCTATTGATAAGTTTTCCCACTTTAGTTTACCAAAGACCAGTATAGTTACATTTACCAAAGAAAAGCCACAATTCTTGAGAAAGCATATGTAACCATTAACCAGAATTAATATTTATCTAGATGTACGGGCCTCACAATATTTTTACTCCTGCATCCCTACAACAATTTCTAAAAAATATAATTTTTCAGATTTTTTGTGTGTTTTAATACAGTGGACCCTTGACTTACAGACGGCTTGACTTACAGACTTTTTGAGTTACAGACTTCTCTGGCCGCAAAAATTAGGTTTGACTTGCAGACTGAGATTTGACTTACAGACCAGAAAAAAACCAAAATGGAACAAAAACGGCCTGTTACAGGATTAATCGATTTTCAATGCACTGTAGGTCAATGGAGACTTGACTTACAGACTTTTTGACTTGAGAACCGCCTTCCAATACGGATTAAGTTCTCAAGTCAAGACCCCACTGTATAGGGTATTATAATATTGCCTATTTATAATAGTTTTAATGTTTTCTAAAGTTTTAACATTGTTGTATAGTAAATAAATAAATAAATATTGTGAATAAATAGACTAACAAATTGAAGGCCTCAGTTTTGTATTTTTTGAGATTCACAAGCAGTATACAATTCCATGTGGAAAAAGGTGGAAGTAACAATTGCATTTATAATAATAGTTCATTTTTCCAAAAAATTATATTGGGCTTTTCTCAGACAAATTACAGCAATGACTCTGAAAGCATCAACAGCTATCTACTTTTTTCTCCCCTTTACAACAAAACTGTTTTTATTAAAAAGCTTTCACATGGAAACAATTTAAATCATTTGTAACATTTATGTAGTTAAAATGCCAATGTGAAGAATTGCTAATGTGAGGAAATAAGAGTACCGTGAGTTTCTTTTAAAAAGAGCTTCCTCAATTTTTTTAGAACCAAAAATGATTGTTTGGATAAAGCTTCCATTATAAGGGGTCCACTACAGCAACAACCTGTAATGTATGAATTTAAGGCTGATACCCAGCCAACAAGATTCCGAAAAAGGCCATAAATCCAACAAAAGAAGGCAGCATTGACAATTAAAACATAGCAGTTAAAACAAAATTTGATATATTACTCTAAGTGCAGCCAGTATAAAGAATGCAAAGCAAGCATAATGTGGTAGTCTATATTGCTAAAAAAACAGAAAACACAACATGGTGTTACATTCTGAACCTCAACAAACAGAAAAACAGTCATGAAATCTCAAGGGGGCCAGAAACCTACCCCATCAGCAAGACTGTACCTAATACAGTGGACCCTCGACTTACGGAATTAATCTGTATTGGAACAGTGGTCGCAGGTCAAAAAATCCATAGGTCGAGGGTCCACTTCCCATAGGAATGCATTGAAAACCATTTAATCCGTTCCAGCATTTAATCTGTGCCGGCTTTCTGCTTCCCAGGTTTCAAAACCCCCTCCGCTGCCCTCTGTCTCCCGTCCACGGTGCCCTCTGCCATGGTGCCCCACAGGGACAGGAGGCAGAGGGCAGCGGGTGCAGCTTTGGAAGCCCGGGAAGCCGATAGCGGCAGAGAGGCTTTCAGCTTCCCAGTATTCAAAAGCCCTCCGCTGACCTCTGCATCCCATCCCACTTGCCCTCTGCCTCCGCCCGCTGCCGGCTTTCAGCTTCCTGGGCTTCAAAACCCCCTCCTCCACCCTCTGTCTCCCGTCCCCGTTGCCCTCTGCCTTGGACAGGCTTTTTTAGCCTAATGCTGTTAGAAACCAATTTTAGTTTTTCTCAAGGTTGTTTAAATCTTAGGAGTATTTTATGATAAAAAGTGGTTTGGGTGCCACATCTGTGGGAGATGAGCAGCATCAACATCTATGGTTATCAGAGCAAATGTGTACGAACTGTGCAGACAGAGCAAACCTGAAAACAGTTTGTCCCAAAAACTTTGCATTGGTATATTAGAGGAACAGTTAAATTATTTTTAAAAAATCCTGTCAAGTCTGATATAAATAGTGGAGTGGTAAGAATGAGGAACACACCTTTGAAATCCAAGTACCAGCCAGCTGACCAGTCAAACACTGAGAAAAGATAACTGCTAATCTCTGTAAAATATTGCATGGAAGCAAGGATTCTATACTTTTAGAATTCCATTACTTGTGAAAACTTGGAATGAAGGCCACAGTAAAGCCTCCAATCCACAGTTATCCATTTTATTTAATTTTAAATAAAACCAACAAGCTTTTAAAATTATTAGTAATTAGCCTGTGTAATGAAGAAAACTTGAGCCAAATTGCTAACAGGTCTACACAGGTCACAGTGACAGAATACCAAAGCTGAAGGTACTGAATGGCTAGTGAGAGTAAAAAATATATAATAAGAGCAAATAAACAAGCATGTTGGCATAAGAGGAACCCTGAGATCCTTCTCATTCACTTCATACGTTTAGTATTTTCATCAGAATTAACCAGACACAGTGGTTTTCATCTGTTCTACTATCCCAAGAAAAGCAGTACTGACCCAATCTTATTGGAGGACATACAGTTACAATAATGTGCACACAAGGCTAAGCACAAAAGGACATAACAAACCACCTGCAGGTGTTATTCACTTAACACAGTAATTTGGTCTCCACTGTTTTAAAAATAGACTGAAAGCATGGGCAGCACTTTTATTTTTGGAAAACCAAGCACCATAAGGGAAGTGGATATCCTTACCATTAAATCTGATCACATTAACCCTGCTTTTAGTACAAAGTGCACATTTTTCTTATAACAGTTATCCTAGTATTTATTTATTTATTTGATTTATACCCCGCCTATCTGGACTACTTGTACTATATATAAATTTGAATATTGTATGAATTCATTTCACAAATATCCATTATGTAAAATACAAATGTCAGTACTAATTCCATGTTCATTTTTACTCCAACACTTACATTTGATTTTTAGCAGCTTGCCTCTGCGCTTTCCGTTCTTTCCTTTTTTGATCTGGTGGCTTTGCAAAAACAATCTCAATATTTTCTCCTTCTAAATCTTTGCCATTCATTCCTTCCATTGCCTGCCAAGGAATGTTTAAAAATAAAAAAAGGGTTACAAACATCTACGAAGAGCGTAGCACTGTATCATACAATACAATTTAAACCATACAGTGTAACAATGCAGTATTTCACAAAAAATCTACTTTTAAAAGTCCTAAAGTAGTTTTCCAGCTTGTTTTACTGCAAACATATTTTCCATAGAACATTAATAATTCCTGCTAGTTTAGTAAGTTGGAACATTTTCCATGCAGATATTTAAATGTACTTGGATCATGAACGAGTAGCATAATTCAGAAATCATGTTAAATCAGTCATTCATGCCCATTCCTGCTAATAAATTTATAAAATATATTTAAAACTAAACGTAAATTAGGGTTATCAATACTGTTGAGATCACAGACATATCTTATAGAATGATCCCAAGCACAATAGGATCTAAATGGCTTAAAATAGCCTATAACAGAACTAAAAACGTGCAATACAAAATTGACTATGATGTACAATTATTTTACCAAAGGCCCTTAAGACTGTCAAATAGTTTAACCATTCAGTACTAAAGACACCACAGTGAAAACCTACCTTTACAGCACCATCACGTTCGTCAAAGTGAATAAAAGCATAATCCTTTAGTTTCTTCACTCGCTCCAATTTTCCAAACTGACTAAAGGCTTTTTCTAGTATTTCCTCTGTGACTGAATTTGCAAGGTTCCGCACAAATAACACCTTCACCTAAAACAAAACAACAATTTCAATCAGAACATTTTTTGCCTTTCTTCTCAATGATGTTTCTGTGAGTCCACTATGCTAGTTTAAACATGTACTGTAGCTTCAAACTGTGTCACCAAATTTGAAATTCCAGTTGCAAATATTTCAGATAACAGCTTCATAGAAGCATTTTTAACCGTTGTTGGCATACTAAAACTGAAGATTTACATATTAGTTCACTTGGAACATACAGTATTTGCATATTAATATAATTTACTAGAAATGTAGGCAAAGGCCCAACACAGCCCAAAAATAGTTTAAAGAGGAGCTGTTCTTACCTTCACTATGGCATCACTATATTGGCCTTCAAGAAGAAACTGTTCCCAGTGGTGGAAACATTCATAGAAGTCTTCAAGGGAGCATGGGACAGGTAGCTTCACTACCTATCAGTACAGTGGTGCCTCGCTTGACGAAGATAATCCGTTCTGTTCAAATCGCTGTTAAGCGAAATCCTCATCAAGCGAAATGAAAAAGCCCATTGAAACGCACTAAAAACCGCTCAATGCGTTCCAATGGGCAAAATACCTCAGCATCCAGTGAAGATCCTCCATAGGGCGGCCATTTTCTGGTGCCTGTAATGTGAGGAATCCGTCCTAAGCACAGCGGGGAGCCATTTTAAACAGCGGGCGGCCATTCTGAAACCAGATGATCAGCTGTTTTCTGATCATCATAAAGCGAAAAATCGGTTCCCGAAGCAGGGAACTGATCGTGAAGCAATTTTTCCCATTTGAAACATCGTTTTGCGACTGCAAAAACTTCATTGTTAAGCGTTTTCCTCGTCTAACGAGGTAATCGTCAAGCGGGGCACCAACAACTTTTGTTTTTTCCATGTTCCCTTGGGACTCCTACGAATCCTTGCACAACTCAAAGGCACCACCAGAAACGGTTTCCTTCTACTGCCTGTGGCAAATTCTGGGATTTGAGTTTGAAAGAAACTGATCTGTACTCCTGATAAGCCTCTGGAACATGCTCTAGTGACACAAGCAGTTCCAATGTCAAGGTTACTGGATATAAACAAGAACCTTTTTCATATGGAGACTGATTAAAGGTCTTCCTGATAATTTTAAATAATCACCTACACCAGTACAGCTATTAGGAGTGACCTTACAGAGAACATAAGACAGTTTCTTATTAAGACAAAGTAAATGGTTAAACCAAGTCACTTTCAGGCTAAAAATGAAAGTAGAGGACAATTTTTGCAGATTATTCCTCCGCTCTCTTCCTTTTCCCTGTAGCCCATTATTCCTCTTCAGATTTGTTCTGGATGTTGGAGGACCCTCTGAAAGCATGGAACGTGTCACGCTAGAGTGTGCAGAGGGAATTATTAACAAAAAAGTTGCTCTTCTTTTTCACCAGTGGGATCTCTCCACTCTATCAAAACTTTCATAGAGGGGAGGAGCCATTCTGCTTTTGTAAGATACAATTTGGATTCTAGCCTACACTGAACATGTGTTATCTATCACCTGTACATAATTAGGCTAACATTACAAACAACAAACAAAAAACCCTATGTGATAGCAGCCAAATTGTATTTCTACTACGAAATCCTGCAAATTCAATTATTTTATTTTGTTATTATTTTAACACAAATACATTTACCTTTGCCATGACTTCAGGATCTGGATCTTCAATGGGATCAGCCCATTCAACTGTAACAACATTACCCCAGACTTTCACTTTTCCACTCATTAATCTACGCCTGGCTTGTGCTGCAGTTTTGTGATCCTCATATTCAAGGAAACAAAACCCTCTGTTCTTTTTTTTGTCATCAGGTTGGTGATACAATATTACATCTGTGAGGCTCTCTAAAATTGAAGGCAATGACACAACTTTAATTAGCATATCTTACAATCCATTATACAGCAGTAATAAAGTTAACTGAAACATGAAAATACCGAAATGTTTTTTGCGAATATTTTTAAAAAACATTTATCAATTTCTTCACTGAATATGCATATATTAATATAAGCTTTAAACTAGTATTTCCCTAAAATTCCCCTGTCTATCCTATATAATGTATTACCTTTTCTTAAATATCTCCCATTTGTGCTTTCCTCAAAAGGAATTAAAAGGCTTTAAAATATTCAATGTACTCCCAAATACAATCTTAGAGAAGGATACTCTGAGAAACTAGGGCTCATGAATACAGAAATTACTTTAATGTGGAGATGTGTATCTTATCATTCAAGAGTTTTGGCCAACTCAATGAAATAATATGCTTCTATATTATGCTGTCCTAAACTAAAATACACAGCCAATTAAAGACAAAGTCTAGTGATGTCACATGATGTTCTCTGAACACTCCAATTCCTGGATAGTATCTATACTACTAGAAAGAGCCCAAGTCCCTTACTATTCCAACTGTCTTCCTTAGGGAGGCTGCCTAAGACAAAATGCTGGAGTAGGGCAAGCAGGCTCTCTCAAACAAAGGGTGATATTTTCGCACAAGTAGGGCAACAGTATTATTTCTTCATATTTCATAATATTATGATCTCAGTTTACAATGTCATCATCATTCAGTATCAGCCGAAAGATGGTGAAAAAAAAATCATCATTGATCATTTGCATTCTACTTATTCCACCCGCTCTTAATCCTTCTGCACAGAGCTTGGAGAGTTAAAAGTAATTAGTAACAGTTACAATTCTAATGCTAAACCTTTTAAATTAGCTGCCACTGTTATTATATTTCTTTAAAGATCACTTGATTGTTTTCTTTTCATTCAAAAAATAACTAAAAGTTACTTTTCAGTTACATTAAACAAACCATTACAATGTTACAAGCCATTGGCCTTTGGTACAAATTACACCCCTCCAAGCTCTGCATAGAAGGATTAAGAGCAGGTGGAATAAGTAGAATTTGTTGATGTATATGTGTTTAGTTTTGATTTTACAATTATGTTTATTGTTCTAAATTGTTAGTTGATATTATATTTGTTTAATGTGTAAACCACCCAGAGTGGCCTTGGCGGCCAGATGGGTGGTATAAAAGTCAAAATAACAATAATAAATAATAAGAGTAACAAAAATAATACCATTTTCTAGAAAATAAGACCTAACCTGAAAATAAGCCCTAGTATGATTTTTCAGGATGCTTGTAATATAAGCCCTACTCCCAAAATCAGCCCTAGTGAAGTGAAACCCCGCCCTCCACCACTGTGCAACAACCAGAAGATGACATGACTGTATCTGAATAAATGTAGATTGTTGTAGATGAAAAAAAGAAAACATCTCCTGAAAATAAGCCCTAATGCGTTTTTGGATCAAAACTTAATATAAGACCCTGTCTTATTTTCAGGGAAATACAATAATAATTTTTCCATTTATCTTTACATACCCAGCATGACTAGTAACTTACCTGTTACTTTGCTAAATTCTTCAACTATCTGTTCCTTGGTTTTACTCTTAGGAATAGAGCCAACAAAGAGCCTATTATTGGCAACAGAGATACATACACCAATGTGTTTTCCAGAACGAATTTCATGATTGTTATACTAGAAGAAACAAAGTTACACAGCATAAGTTACCCTTGATTGTTTACATTTTAGCCTACTTCACCTAAGATTCACATTTTTACTTCACCTAAAATATAAGCACTACACAGCTTCTTGTGGGTAGGGCTTCCTCTCGTGGTATATTGTTTGGTTCAATTAAGGTATGCTTGAAGTAATATTTTCAACTATAGGCATTATTTTCTGCTGCCCAGGCTGATATCCGCCCTCACATGCTAATGGGTTCTCAGCTGCAAGGCTGCCACACAGATAGCCCTTGCTTTCTTTAGGGTTAAAATGGATCTAAATTTATTGAGCTTTGAGAAACTCAAAATAGTTTTTTATGCACCAGAGTTCAGTGAATAAATAACATTTATTTATTCACTGAACTCTGGTGCATAAAAAACTATTTAAAAACATCAACAGACCACTAAGTTTATTGACTAGTGTCCACTGTATACATTAGACAATGAAATCACATTATTTCTAATAATGGATTTTCAGCAAATCCTTAAGAATGCTACACACTTTTGCATGAAGTAAACTTCCCTGGTAAAATGCTTTTAATGTGGATGTGGGGAGACAGATCAACAAATGATATCTGATCTTCTTAATTATATTTTGCTGAAAGGAGGCAAGCCAGATATGGATTTTAAGGTAGAATTTTATTCCATTCTGCTACTCAGAAAAAAAATTCTGAGTTCAGAATCTTTTATTCTAACTGTGTCTTCCACGTACATTGATCAGCCAATCTCAATTCTAAAGAAAAACAGATCTTGCCAACATGAAGTCTGAAGTGATCTTACAATTCATCACACTTAGGAGGAAAATGAGTTCTACTGAACACTTTTGATCAAATATGTGTGACACTGTGGTGTAAGCCATCTGAATACAACACCAATGTTTTTCCATTTCTTAACTACCATCAATATCTATGTATACTTGCATCAACTGTGCTCATGTCTCACCAGTAAGGCAGGATTCATAAATAATTTGAGTTTACAACAACAAAAAGCATAACAGATCTCATTTGTTAATAGATACAACGGTGAGCAGTTTGCTTACAATGCCTGTAATTTAGCTATTCACACTGGAAGAATGGATTTATGTACAGCAACATGCTGACCCATTCACAATAAGCCAAAATCCTCATCAATTTTAGGCTAACCAAGACGACAAGCAAACTGACCCTAAATAGTTGTGCTTTAGAGAAGATTGGAATATCACAATCATACCACCAGAGATGTAAAACAAGATAAAACGCTTTTTAAGATTTACTTTGTGTTTAGGTAGGAGTACTCTAGTTCAGAAATCACTTGGCTACAAAACTATCTTCATTTTAGTCCCAATCAGAGATCTATTGGGATAATTGAAATTTAATGTATATTTATTAAAAATCAAATTGATTCAATGGATTTTCTGTAGTTGTGACTATTATTATTTATTTAACTTATATGCCACCCACACTACCCAAAGGTCTCTGGGCAGCTTACAACATTTGGGATTCAATTTGAACAGGAGTAAGCTGGCAAAGACATTGCTCAGCCATGGGCAGGGATTATGGCAATTGGTTTCTGAAAAAGACATGGTCTTACTAAAACACTAAAGAAAAACATACCAATTTAACAGCTTCCTGAGCTGCTGCTTTGTTACAAAAAGTGACAAACGCATATCCTCTGTTTAGGCCTGTCAGTGGGTCCATCATTAAGCGCAGATCCCAGATGGGCCCAGCTCTCTCAAATAATGGAACAAGCTCATCCTCAAATAAGTCCCTTGGAATCTTACCCACAAATATCTGCAAAATATAAATATGTTGTTAAAAAAGGTACTCGAGAATTATGGAAAGAAACACAATACATCTCATTTCAAATTTTATGTTGCTTACCTCAGTGCCAACAGAAGGTTGCTGTCCTGAATAGACACATTCAGGGGGAGGACCACCATACTTCCTTTGTCCAGTTGTTACATCAAGCGTGTAACCCGTTCTCTCCAAAAGTGCCTTCAAATTTAGAATTTTAAATTAATTTTTACATGCAAAGGCACATCTCACAACAGAGCTATTTCACACTGAAATCCTGTACCCTGTGGGAAAAACCCTCTTTTAAATAATTTTTTCTTTTAAATAAGTTTTTTCTCTTCCAACTGTGTGGTTCAAGGGTTGGTTACATAGCTGCCACAACAAGTGTGATGCATCTCTGAAGATTTCTCTCTCTCTAAGCTGGGCAACTGTGGCATACCAGTGTTTTGCCTATAGCTCCTATCAGCTGCCAATAGTGACGGAATATAGCACTTGCAGTCCAAAAACATGTCAGAGGACTAAAGTTCCCTTTGTATATCTCATAGCAGAACCAGCCTGGGAAATCAATTGCAGCTCCAAGACCAAATACAATTTCAGAAAACATTTTTGGGGGCGAACAGTTCTCTGGTGGTGAGATCAAAGACAAAACCAGCAACATAAATTAGGTTAAATCTCACTCCTAAACAACAGACAGGAATCTTAACTTTTAAAGTGGGATTAAAAGAAAAAAACCAAGTGTAAAAGCTGGAACATCAGTCCATAATGGTCTCAAGGGAAATAGGAGTGTGGCTACCTGAGAAATCCTAGAGGACTGGACTGGAATGCAAGAGGGGGCAGGTCCAATTCCAAGGACTGAAATTCCCCACCTTCAGACATTCAATAGCTTATTCCTGTCCATGTGTAGTGTTGATCCCTCTTTTACTTAGAATAGCCATTCATTCAAAAGGGAGGTGGAAGACTATGGGCAATAGTGGAGAACAGAGGGATCTCTATTAGAGATGGGGGTAGTTATATACCCCCACTCAGGTGGCAATAACGAGGCCAGCCCCATGGGGTTGGACAGTCCACTCACAATTCTGCCGCAAGATCCAGGATCCTTCCTATCACTCTGGAGCTTACAATTTGTGCACCACTCTTCGACCTGGCAGAGAGGCTTGTCGTCCTGCCTCCTCCCAGGAGAGGCAAGCCAATCACGAGCTCAGGAGCCATTGGAAAGATCTCGGAGCTCACGGCAGCAGCAGAATTGTGAGTGGACCATCCTCGCCACCTGTGCGGGGGTATTCGTACCCATACACAAATACCCCCGTCTCTAATCTCTATAGCAGAAACAGCCAGAAGGCAAAATGAAATCTACTAATATATTCTGGGTTATCTAAATAGATAATCAAGCATTTCTGACTCAGAAAGACTCCCACCTTCTACCTCAGGTAAGGGAAATGAAAGCAGGCAGGGGCAGACAGGTGAGAGACAAGGTATGCCTCTTTCTTTAACACTACTGCAAGCTGTATTCTGCTGCTGAAAACAAATTCTTCAACTGTAAATATTCTCAAACATACTATTATTCATTACTTCTAAAAGTATGGCCACAATGCATTGGTGGATGTCTACTGCTAGAACCAGGAATGCGTCTAATGAGCGTGAGACACTCACCACAGCAGCAGCACACTGGTAGCTGAGGCATTTGTTGTTTTAGTGGTATTTTAGGAGAAGCCACTCACCACCTTCTTCTACAGGGTAAAGGATTAATTTGTGTGTACACATAAGGTCTTTACTAATCCTGCCTCTCACACACAAACCTACATTTGACTAAACAGATCTAAATACAATGTAGTATTTTATGTTGGATTGTTAGCAAAATAAAATAACTTCTTGAAATTCCAAAAATCAAAACAGAATCGAAGTTAGCAAGCGAGGTACCACACACAAATGCAATATGCAAATTACTCTTGGCTTTGTATAGTATTCCATTCAGATCTTTTACATTAAAGTTACTCCTTTCCTATCAAAAGCTGAAAATGTCTGCCATATGTTTTTATGATGCATCACTTGCATAAAAATGTTAAAATCTGTGTGGCACTAATTTTAGCTCCACTGGCTTTAATGACTTAACCATACTGAAGACCTTCCAGTGTCAGAGTCTTTGCATGAGATTTAAACTATTTACAAGGGCTGGCATACAAAATCAGATCTCAGATTGCAGTGGCAAAGTAGTAATAGTAGAAATCTATTAACAAACACCCAAGAATATCTGCTAAAAACAAAACAAATCTCACAAATTATGGCATAGCACCAAATTTACAGTCAAGATGTAAATATATCTATACCATCACAATTTGTGGTACCCTACTAGTGCCACCACCAACTAAAAAAGTAAGTACACTGGCACTGGCTCTCTTCTTACTTTCATCTGCCAGATGTCACATAGACTCCATTTCAGAAACTTTACATGAATGCAACTTGAGTAAAGAAATTATATGGTGGAGAGCAATGTAAATTCAAACAATAGTCTCCTGAAGAACTGACACCTGTATGCAGTTCAGATTTCTTGTACACATATTACATGCATAGTACCAAGGTGCTAAGGAAATAAATCTATGAAGCACAGTTTCCTATGAAGTATCGTACCTTGATTTTTGCTTCATCTGGTCCTTTGCTAGAGTCTGCCACTTTGGTCCCTTGTTTTTCTCGCTGCCTATATGTCTTCATGACACCACATAAAAAGGCACTTTTGTTCTAAAATGATATGAAAGGAGTTGAAAGTTAGGGCTGAATTTTACATCAGATCCCACTAAATGATGCTTTTTATAGATCTGTTAATACAAACTACACTAAGGACCAGGAGTATTACGACTGTAGTACATTACCTGAACATGAGAGAGATCACTGTCTTTAAATTGTTGAAGTACTGCCAATGCACCTTCTTCATTAAATTCCTTTAAAGCTTCAATAGCTCTTTCATCTAAATCACTGTGAGCAACTAGCCCTAGAAAAAGAAATATAACATTCTAGCATTTTCAGTTGCCATTTAATCATATTTCAGAAATGAATGTGTTGGTCAGTGACTCATTGCTAAGTTAGGATCTTCCCTTCGGTCATACAAAAAAAAAAGTCATTAATCTGCCAAAAACCTTACTGTTCAAAGGTGCCATGTTACATTTGGGAAAATTCTAGAAAATAAAAAAAAAAACAGACAATTGAACTGGCTTGAACAATAAGCATTTTTAAAAACTTAGAAACACTCAACAATTCTACTGCTCTCCAAACTAAACTTCCGAACATGACTGAAGACACCACTGCCTCTGTACCCACAAATCCAACCATTAAAATCAGGAATGTCATCCAAGAAAGATGCACGCAATTACTTTCACTTGCTACTCTACACGGTGCTCCAAGCATACACAACTATAATCCACTAGGAACTATCCCTAATGTCTGTGTTCCGAACACCTGCCCTCACCACCACCCTTGACTTAATACAAGAAACTGATCTAGTGTGAGAATTAAATATTTATTCTTGATCACCCAAAAACTAAGAAAACTGCAGTCCCCATACTTTTTTGGAAACCACAAAAAGTTGCTATTTTAGCCCAAAGCAAGGAAAGTCCAATAGAAATGGTAATTTTGCAAGTTTTATTTCTTACCTGCAACGTAAATTTCATCTAGTTTTTCAGCAACTTTCTGTGGTAAACCAGCATCAAGCAATGTCTGGAAATGCTCAGAATGGGTAACTGCAGCAGAAGTATCCATGGGCTCTTCAGTACCATTCCCATTAACATGTTCAGAAGCCATGTTTCCAGATATCTGTTCAAACGCAATAAGCAACAATTTAGCTATAAACCTTAAAGCCACGTAAATCGGGTGTCAATACATGCAGCTAACTAGGGGACTAGGACCGTACAAAGTTTAAACCGTTTCCTTGCTTCCTTGGAAATCAGAACACTTGCGCGTCTTGTTCACATGCGTTAGAATTTAATTATGCAATGGCTTACCCCAGAAACACAGCCAACTAGTGTGAAACCTATACTGCAGCCTTTACACAATCGAGCCAAGCTCTCTGACTCACACCTCTCTATGTGCAGCACGCCCAAAGCAGCTCCGGACAAGTTAGAAATGGAACGAAAAGAAGGCGGCGGGGGGGGGGGGGAGAGAACGTGCAGACGCCACCGCGCGACACAGCCGCTGCCCGATCACCTCACGTAAACCCGTCGGTGCCTCCTCGGGAAAACCCGCTCCCTTGTCTACCCTGGAAGTCTATCGCCTTCCCGCCTCACTGACAGATGCTCAAGCAACCAAGCCAAAGGAACAAAGCGCTTCCCAGTCCGCACCCAGGTTAGGTGGCGGCCGCCATAAGCCCGACAGAAACACGTGCTCGGCGCCTTCAAATGTCTTACAACTTCCTCCAGCGACCAACTTCCCTCCCCTCTCTCCCGGAAAACCAGCTTGTCCCTCCTCCCCCCTTCCCCTCCGGGAGAAGAATTGCAACACCCTGGGCCCCAGTTCGCCACGCGGAATGGGGTGGGGGGGTGGGGGGTGAGAGAGAAAAGGGAGAAAAAAGTAGGTAAAACAATGCAACGTGCGCTCGGCCCCCTCCCCTCGATGTCTTTCCTCCTCCCGCCCCGGAACAATGCCTTTTACACGCTCGTTCTCGGGCCATGAGCGGCGGCGGCGGCAACCCGCCACGCTCTTTGCTCTCTCTCCAGCCCAACGTGAGGTGGCGGCCCTCGAGAGCAGCCCCGACGCCCTCCCGTTACGTGACTCGAGGCACGCGACCCACCTCATGCCACCCACCCACCCCCATGCCCTGCAGCCCCCCATGAGCGGCGGCGGCGGCGGCGGCCCCTGCCGTAGCCTTGCCTGCCGTTCCAGCTCCTCGCCCCACCCCACCCCAGAGGCGCCTCGTGGCCAATGAATGGCGTTGCCGCTTGGACAATAAGGGAGCCGGAGCCCCCTTCGCGGGAGGAGAGGAGGCCGCCAGCAGGAGGGTCTCCTCCTCGTCCCTCTCCCTGGGTCGCGTCCCCCTCCGGGGCCTAGCAAGACCCGCTGCCAAGCGCCCCGAAATCACCTGCTTCCTCCCCACACGGGATAAGGCCGCTCTCCGGCGCCGTCCTCTTTGTTTATTCAAGCCCCGTGTTTTTTTCTTTTTTTTAAAAAAAAAAACCCAAGAAACGGCTGCACAGGCAGCCCCCGTCTCCAATTCTCTCACCCTTCCCCCTCCTCAGGCCCCGCTGCCCGCCCGTCTTCCTCAGGAAACCCTTCTTCCCTTCAAAGAGTCCCTGTATTTCGCCCCCCCCCCGACTGACACTTGACTGCCTCTCCGTCGTCGTCGTCTCCCCCTCCCCCCCCCCGCTTCCAACCAACCCCGGCTGGCTGCTGACCTGTGTGAGTAAGCGGCGGGGGGCGATGAATGGTGAGCGTTAGAGCTCCGGAAGGAGGGGGGCGGCGGGGGGGGCGCGGCTACGGAGCTGCCCCTTCTCCGCTCCGTCAGCGTGTCCGGAGAATGTGCAGAAAGCCTGCGTAAAATGGCGGCCGCTCGAGCGCTCACGCCGCTGCTGGCACCAACCAACCCCAGCCCCCTTCCACTCAGCTCAGCTCAGGCAGGCGAGGGGAGGGGGAAGGGTGGAGAGAAGCGTCGACGAGGGAGGAGGGACCTGCGCGCGCGCTGGCGCAGCCCCAACACCGGGGTCTCCTGAGCCGATCCACAAGGGTTACCCGCCGCGCCCGCTGATGGGTAGTTTAGTTCTGGGCAGGCGACAGAGACGAGCAGGCCGCGCGTGCGCACAGCTCGTACCGCTCGCGCGCACGTTGAGCCGAAGGGAGTGCCTTGCCCCCGTGCTGTACGTAGCCGGAGAGGAGGAGGCGAGAGTGCTCTTTTGGCAGCCCCCTAATAGAAAGCCGAGAAACCGCTCGGACCTACACAAACGAGAACAGAGAGCCGGATTTATGGCCACCAAACGTACCATTTGCAGTAGTACTGTAGTTTTTTCCCCCCAATGCTGCTTTTAGATTATTTTTAAATAATGCGGATTTTTAAAAAAATATATATTTTATGAAAACCAATTGGCGTCTCTGGCTGTAGGACACAACGGGAACAAAAATGTAGCTAAATAGATTGCCCCAGATCGCAGTTAGAACAGCAAAACGGCTGACATGTCTCTCTCACCCAGTTTTGTGTTCAGTGGCACAACGTGGTGTGGCGCTTCTCGCTATGGACTGGGTGATCTTGGGACAGTCGCACACTCTGCCTGATCTAAAAGCGGAGCGGAGGAGGAAAGCTATATCTCTCTCTCTCTCTCTCTCTCTCTCTCTCTCTCTCTCTCTCTCTCTCTCTCTCTCTCTCACACACACACACACACACACACACACACACACACACACACACACACACACACACACACACACACACACACACACACACACACACACACACACACACACACACAGAGTACAAACGTGACAGACGCGGTAATGTGGGCCAGTCTTGAGCTATTCGTAACTGCTCTGGAAGTTCATATTTGGTTAAAAGTAGAAAACTTGTGTTTATTACTCCATGTAAACGTCTGGCTCAATTTTTCTGTGCAGGAAGGTAGTCTTTATATGCAGGTTTTCAACTTTGTATATGCTGCCACTCTTTATTAGTGAGCATGTCATGGCACACTTCATTACAGGGGCAAACGTTTTATTACTCTCCCATCCACCATCTCCAAGGATAGTCCTTATGGATGTCATTTCAGATACCTTACCCCACTGGATAAAAATCGCACTAGATTAAAAGGAAAAGCTGCTGTGGAGAAGAAGAGTCAAAACTGCCTTCATCCAACTGCCTTCTGTCCCTACACCCTCTCTCCCCAAGCACCTACTATATTTCAGCTACTTGCACTTCTAGATAGAAGAGCTCCTGAAGGAAAGAAAACATTCAGGAAATGCAGAAATTCTCCTGCATTCACCTCTTTTGCATTTTATCTTTAAAAACTTTATCTCCGCGGCATTATTGGGATCCCCCAGGCTTTTGGTCTTGGGTGATTTCAACGTGCATGCGGGAGCAGAGGAATCTGGGTCAGCTCTTGTTCTTGGAAACCATGGCTTCCTTGAACATGTCCCAACATGTCAACGGCCCCACCCACGTGGGTGGTCACACACTGGACCTGGTCTTTTCCTCCAGTTGGAGCGAATGTGATCTGGTGGTGACAGACCTCGTGTCAGTCCCCTTATCATGGTCAGATCACCACCTAATAAAATGTAACCTCACAGTGGCTCTCCCCCCCCCTCGCAGAGAGCAGGGACCTATTGTTATGGTCCGCCCTAGAATGCTACTGGATCCTGTTGGATTCCAGGAGAGGTGTTTCGGCTGACCTGGCTAGCGCTCCTGTCGAGGCTCTGGTTGACAGCTGGTCCACCGCTGCCACCAGGACCATAGACACGATCGCGCCTAAACGCCCTCTCCATCATAGAGCTCGGCCAGCACACTGATTTAACCAGGACCTCCGAGCGCTGAAGCGTATGAGGAGAAGGCTAGAGCGTAGATCGAGGAAGAACCCGACGGATTATAACTGGATAGCTGTTAAGGTCGCAACTGACCTTTACCTGAATAAGGTAAAGGCTGCATGTCGATCTTTCTTCGCTAACCGGATAAGCGAAGCGTTAAATCAGCAAGTGGAATTATTCCATATAGTTCGTGACCTATCCGGAACTGGTTCGGGTGACAGGCCTCCCCCTAGTTTCTCACCTGACCAGTTTGCAGCCTTTTTAAAATCTAAAGTGGAGGCCATCCGCCGGGAGCTCTCTCCTTATTTGAATACAGTGAGTCGAGCAGAGATGTCCAGCGCCCCGTCTTGCCCGGTAACTTTCGACACCTTTCACCCTGTCACACCTGATTCTGTAGCCAAGGTGCTTGACCGCTGTCGAGCCTCCTCCTCCTCCCTTGACCCTTGCCCGGCTAATCAAAGCAGCCAGGCCGAAAACAACAGAATAGGCCACAGCAATAATAAATGAGTCTTTCCTTGAGGGCAGGTTTCCATCTGCCCTCAAGGAGACACTCATTAGGCCCATTAGAAAGAAACTTAATATGGCGGCGGACAAGATTGGCAATTATAGGCCCGTCACCAATGTTCCTTTCATGAGCAAAGTGGTCGAGAGGGTGGTCACTGATCAGCTTCAGGCCCACTTGGATGAGACAGATGCCCTGGATCCATTCCAGTCGGGCTTCAGGCCACGCCACGGTACAGAAATGGCATTGGTCGCCCTGTACGATGACCTATTGAGGGAGGCTGACAGGGGCAAAGTGTCTTTGTTGTCCTCCTCGACATCTCGGCGGCCTTTGATACCGTCAACCATGGTATCCTTCTGGGGAGGCTGAGTTGGGAATTGGTGGCTTGGCGTTAGCCTGGCTCCATTCCTTCCTGGAGGACCGACCCCAGAGAGTATAGCTTGGGGAGAATGTCTCGGCCCCGTGGAATCTCATTTGTGGGGTCCCACAGGGGTCGATTATCTCCCCAATGCTGTTCAACATCTATATGAGACCGCTGGGTGGGGTCATCGGGGGTGTAGAGCCTCGTGTCATCAGTATGCTGATGACACCCAGCTTTAAATCTCCTTTTCACCAACTGCAGGTGATGCCGTCCTGTACCTCCAGCGCTGCCTGGGGGCTGTACTGCAGTGGGTGCAGGAAAATGGGCTGAGGCTGAACCCGGGCAATACAGAAGTTCTGAGGGTTGGTGGCCTGGGTGGCTCTCTCACATTGGGGGGGGGGGTGACCCTAGCTAATAAGAATGGGGTTCGCAGCCTGGGGGTACACCTGGACCCGATGCTCACCATGGAAACCCAAGTGGTGTCGGTACTTCGCACCGCCTTTTTCCACCTTTGGCGGGTTGCCTGGCTGCGACCCTACCTTGACATGGGGGCACTCACTACCTTGGTACATGCGCTCGTAATCTCAAGACTAGACCACTGTAATGCGCTCTACGTGGGGCTACCTTTGAGGCTGATGCGGAAACTTCAGGTGGTGCAGAATGCAGCGGCCAGACTCTTTACTGGAGTGAGAAAACACCAACACATTTCTTCTGTTCTGGCCAAACTGCACTGGCTGCCCATTCGTTTCCGCATTGGCTTCAAAGTTCTAATGCTTACCTATAAGGCCCTAAATGGCTTAGGACCTCGATACTTGGCGGAGCACCTGCTCCCACCAAGATCTACTCGGATCACCTGCATGAGTCAGGAGGTGAGGCTGAGGAGCCTGACGCCGAGGGAGGCCCAGAGGGAAAAGACATGAAGCCGGGCCTTCTCGGCGGTGGCTCCTTGCCTTTGGAACAACCTTCCTCCGGAAATTCGCGAGGCCTCAACGTTGGGTACTTTCAAATGCAAACTGAAAACATGGATGTACATCCAGGCCTTCTGCCCTGCCAACTACTGATTGCTTTGCTTTGCTATTTATTATTTATTTATTCCTGCACTATTTGTTATTGTTGTATGCTAATGTTTTTGTTTTTTTAATTGTTTTTTATATTCTGTAAGCCGCCCAGAGTGGTAGAATATACCAGATGGGCGGGATATAAATCGAACAAATAAATAAATTTTAAATGGGATACTCTCCAGCGCTCTTCTTTGTGGGTAATGGGACAGCTTCACTTTTAAATGCATGTTGTTTTGTCCTTAATATACACACCTAGTATGACATTCTTGAATATCAATTTCTGGTGTGACTCCCCTGGCAAAAAGCTGTATGGTGACTAGTGTGGCCATGAAGCACTAATCCAAGTGTGGACAGACGTAATGAAAAGAGAGTAAGACATTGTGTTGTCCCATTTCATTGCTCCTTCTATCAAAAAGTTTAAATTATGGTTGTTGTGGGGTTTCCGGGCTGTTTGGCCATGTTATGAAAGTTGTTCTTCCTGACGTTTCACCAGTCTCTGTGGCCGGCATCTTCAGAGTCAGCCACAGAGACGGTCCTCTGAAGATGCCGGCTACAGAGGCTGGCAAAACGTCAGGAAGAACCACCTTCAGAACACGGCCAGAGCACGAAAAACCCACAACCATCAGATCCTGGCCATGAAAGCCTTCGAGAATACAAGTTTAACTTTGTTTCCAGGACCTATCATGATAGTGCCTGGATTTCTCTTCTTTTGTGTTTTTGTCTTCCATTATAGGGAGCACCTCTGTTAAGACACGCATGGCAAACATGCCATTTCCAGATGTGCAGTATGGCTCCTGGTGCAAAAGAACAGCAGGAGAAACTAAAGTTCTCCAAGATCACCACCACTTAAACAAGCAGGCAAGCATTCTGAGACCTGAAGACATTTTGAGTTTATTATTTATAATTAGACATATTAATGATGCCAGTTAGAACAAAGGCAAATATGTCCTCCAGATCTGACTAAAGGCCTGTTGAGTGCAGCTCCGTCATTACACATGGCCAACCAGCTGCTCATGAGACATATAACATCTACACATGAACAGTGCACTCCTGTTTATGCTTCCTTGTAATGAATGGAAAATTGTGAAGGACTAGGCAAGAGAGAAAAGTGAGAGTGAGCCGTCCCCTCAAATAAAAGTGTCAGAGAAAGAGGGAGAGAAAACAAACGGAAGGATTGGTTGAGGAGGAAAATTATGGGAAGGAATTGAAGAAGTAAAAGCCGCCCCGAGTAGACGCTGTCTAGGGGGTGGGGTATAAATCGAATGAATAAATAAATGTAGAAGTTGTCTGGTAGAGGAAGGAAGGGGAAAGGGGAGAATCTTTTTGTCTCAAAAACCTAAGTGCTGCACTACTGGCCACCTGCTTTTGGTGTAAACACTTTGTTGGTAGCAATGATATTCCTTATATATACACTTCTCATTCAAGTTTCTGAAAGCAGCCATATTTCCCTTCCTTGCCATGCCAGCAATTTAAGATTTTGTAAACCTCGCCTCACCTTTAACGCACAATCTAGCATGCTGTTGTGATTTGCATTAATCACACCCATTTTGGAGACTTACTGTAGGTCTTCTGCAATTGTTGAACTGTTAACTCTGTCTCAGGTATCTGGTTGTGCAGCCGAGGTTGGGAGTTCAGTTTCCCATTATGTATCCTTGACAGGGCTGGCCTCAATGATCCATAGGGTCCCTTTTCCAGCTCTACTGTTCTTGTCTGTACTGTACTGATTCCCATGAACTTACAATCCCAATAATTATCTTTTCTCCAGAGCCATCAGAAAACATTCAGACCCATCACATGTACAACTTATCTATGTATCAACTATGGTTTTTTGTCTCATTGGATGGTGACATTTCATTTTAACAGCCTAATAGGACCTCTAGAGAATTGAACAATTATCCAGGATTTTACCCTCTCAATGTTTCCCAGAAGTGGTCAATTTTCCTATATAAAAATGTTCTCAGGTATCCTGCTATCTGCTCAAGTCCTCCAATCACATTTAGGCAGGAAACCCTTTTTTCATCAATATCTATGTTGAAGTTTTATTTAGTATCTCTCACTAATACAAAATACCCAAGTACTCAGGACCATCATTATAGAAAAGTTCTTTGATTCAACAGGAACAGTGTACAATCACTGCACATAAACATTTAAGGAATCTTTATTTTATTGCACTACAAATTCCCCAACTAGTTTCCTCAAATATTTGAGACTCATTTAAGGTCATGAAGGTTCTGACGTCTCATGAGAAGGCTTCAACTCCTGTTCCCATTTGGTTTCTTCGCACTAAAAATGGAAGAAGAAAACTTTACAACTGGATATACAAAAACTATTTTGCACATAATTTATGCTGCATCCAATACAATCTTTCTTGAAAATGTAACAAGCTTAGATTTGCTCAAGCACAGTTACAAGAACAAAATAAACACATCTCACCATATGGCTATTGAAGTAGCTAACCTTTTTGGTAAGGGGACAGCAATCACCATGCTATCTCACTGGATCCAGAAGTGACTCGAAGTCCACTTCCAGTTTCAAAACGAATGCACTTTGCTTTGGATTAGATGCATCATACTTGCAGCAGGGAACATGCAATCTGTGAGCTGTTCATTCCCATACTAGATGTTCTTCTCAGTATCTGTGGCTTTAAATTTTCACTCTACATTATCCAATTTGGTCAGAGCATCGTTTGTTTCTTAGCCCGATTCCATCAATCTCCACTTTCCATTCTTTGACCTAAAATCCATGGTTAATCCCAACTACACTAGACATATCGAAGTAATGATAAATTTGCATTCACTAAGTCAATACTTATGTCAATCCCTTTGATTTAATGAGTGTACTCTCTAGACCAGTGGTTCTCAAATTAGGGTCCCCAGATGTTCTTGGGATTGCACCACTCAGAAATCCTGGCCAGCACATCAAGGTTTCTGGGAACTGCAATCCAAGAACATATGGGGACCCGTCTGAGAACCACTGGTCTACTAGACAATAATGGGGAAAATAAGATGAAATACGAGATGGGTTGACTCACGGAAGAAAGCTATGGCCATGACTTTGCAAAACATGAGTAGGCCTGATAGGACCCTTCCGAAGGTCGCTAATTCATAGGTTCACCAGCAACCTGATGACACCCACCAGTAATTGAATTGAATTATGCCTAATATTATACTTTTGAGTTTGCATGCCTTCTTACCTCGTCTTTTCTGTAATGCAAGGAAAAGCAGCTCTCTCCAGCTGACCATCACGATCACTGTTCAGAAAACATTGATAAAACAATTTACTATCTTTTACATTTAGCATGAAGATACCCAGCTGAGCTATTCAGAAACTATCTTGCACTTTTTTCAGGGAGATTACTATTTTGTAACAGTGGCTTGGACAGCAACCTTAAGCTACTCTTCACCTAAATTAGGATTTCTTAGGAAATCTAACTACATAACCCAAAGCATTCTGGTTACCTGATTTAGCAGAATCAGAGACTGACGAAGTTGTGCAAAATCCATTCCAGCTGTTGCTTGAATTTAATCAACAACCTAGACATAAAAGCAATATGGAATGTTAAGTCTTTATGTGTTACCAGACAAAATAAATTTTATGTGCACCAATTCAACACATTTATTAATTGTGTAACCTCAGAAGCCGGATCCATATTGGCAGCTTTTCATCAAGGAATCAGGTTCGGGATAGGCTCATCATTGGTTAAACCAATGCTAAATGGTTTCTGAACAGAAACATTTAATGCACGTACCTTTATCCTACAGCATCTTCATAGGTCTGAAAAGACAAAATGCAAGGTTACCATACAATTTTATTCCGTATTTTTCCTCCTCTAGTAACAGCCAAGCTTGCCTTTTATTAGGAAAAAGCACTAGAAATATTTGGTACCATGGAAAGTCAATATTCCTTCAAACCAGAAACTGGAAGTTAAGGGCTAAAATAGACGTTGATATAAGGCAAGAATGGCCATAATTGCAGTAACACTAGTCAATACTAGAAAAAGTATATACATCCAATATGCAAAATCATACTTACGGGAAGCTAAAGTTACATATAGGTCTACAAATTCTAGTTAATAGTGTTCCTACTTCAGCAAAACAAACATTGAAGATCCTGCTCCCTTTCCATAACTGCTTCAGAGAATTCTGAAGGACATCATTTTTGTATTTCAGAAACTGAAAAAAAAAAACTGCTGCACAGCTATTCTTCAACTCAATCCTTTAAATAAAAATTTGCAATGGACTGGGGAAAGATTGCTATAAAGAGCAGGGGAATTCTTTTAGCAAACAACTGCAACCTGGGAGAAATGCTTGTCCTGTTGGTTAAAGTATATGGGGGAGTGACGCAATCCACAAAACCAAACTTGATGCCCACGTGCAGCAGGAGTCCCACATCCATGCTAATTAAAAGAGGAAGTGCTGTGTGAGTACATTTGTACTCATTTTAGTTAATAATTCTGTTCCAATGCAAAAATATATATAGTCAGGAACATCCACTTTTGCCTATCAAATATTTTTCTATTTACTGACCATTTTCGGAATGTGAAAATAATGTTTCAAAGCTACAGAAGTGGGAAAGAAATACTGAACACCAAAATTGAATCATGGAATAATTCCTGAATTAGGAAATCAGATTCTTTGCAAAAACATCAAAGGCACAAAATACATGCCTTTCCCAAAGTTCTGCTTTAATGCACTTTGTTAAAACCTTCTGTTGACACTAGGTACAGGGACACCGCTGCAATACTATTTTCAAGTGCAAGGTTGTCTACATTAAAGTTAATACATGGAGCCTTCCAAAAACATCAGTTAAGCCCAAGAACACAACTATATTCAAGGAGTTTCTGGGACGTACCATAGAATTCATTTGGTAATGTGGTAATACCAATACTGCTTTCAATTCCATAGTTCCTGGAACACACAAAAAAACAGAGTTTACAAGCAAATGTCAGCATTTTCAAAGTTTCATATATGCATCATACAAAAAAAATGTGATAGTACAATCCAGCTATACTTGAATGCTTCTAAATTATCGTTTCAGTTTAATAGACTGTGGTATGCCACAGTACAGATTTCTGTTAAGCCTCATTGCTTTTAATGGTATTTATTTCCAAATACAGGGAGTACAGTACCTACCAATCAATGGAATTTGTACACGATTTGGTCTCTCTTCTCTATGAACTCACCAGAGAAACCAGTAAAATTTGTGACTAAGGACTGGTAGCAGCTACTGCTTGTTATACTTGAAACGTCTGAACGATCTATGCAAACATTAATTACTAGCTCAGTGTGCTATACAGTACTCTGCAATTAGAATGTCAAGAAGAATCCTCTCTCATCACCAATACTTTTAGCTAGTTAACATGCTCTAGTGGATTTAAAATAAATTAATCAAAAAAATCAAAAAGCCTATTAATCAAAAATCGGCCCCACATCTCACCACAGAAAGATGGTTGTGCATGTGTACAGAATTACAGCCCTACATCATTCTTGTGTGCCCCTGCGGAATTAGAAAGGCAGACTCTCCCCATTTCGTACTAATTAATCCCTTATGAACTTCAGAGGCATCGACATTCCTGGGAGTCTCTAGCACCCGAAGTTAGGCACCGTAACGGTCTCTCCTTGAAAACAGTAATTAAAACTATCCAGCGGGGGTGGAGTTGTTGTATCTTGTTAAGTAAAACAGAGGAGCCACTCCCTCGCGCCGATTCCCCAGTGCGAAGAGCGAGTATTTCCTCCTATCTTCTATTTGCTCGCGAGAAGGTGCCCTATAATACAATGGCGTCTCCCCCTCGGGCAGCCCCTCGGCAAATAATGCAGGGGCGAAGGGCCAATTCAGAGATCTGCGGTCACGATCTAAAACTGCTATACGCTATTATTATTTTTTTTAAATAGATGTCAAGGCAACTTTGCCTCCTCGTCCAGGACCATGCTTTTAACCTTCCACGTGGCGCAGCCAACGCCCACCAAACCCACGGGCTGCCTACAAACCCCAGCGAGCAATCTACTGCGAAATCCCCTCAGGCCTTTCTCTCCCCCCCACCAAGACGACGACGACGTCGTCGTCTCCGTCTCAGGTCAGATTCCCCTCGTTCGCGGTTGCCCGCAAAGAGAGTAAAAGGGGGTTTAAACATAACACGGATTAAGGCAGGCGCAGGCGGGACGAGAGAAAAGAGGGAAAAACCTCCCGACAAAATGGCCGCTTCCCTTCGTTAAAGCGCTTCCTTCCCCCTAAAGCACTCACCTCTTTTTCCAGCGGCGGAGCAAAAGAACTGCCTGCTCGTCTCCCGTGCCTTATATAGGAACCGGCGAACTATTGGGGGGGGGGAGAAACCCGTCGTTAAGCCTCGCCCCCTTCAACTCTCATTGGATGGAAGGAGAAGGGGCGTGTGGTGACGGGGGCGCCCCGAAAGGCCTTTCTGCAGAATCAGTCTCGGGCGGACTGGCGTTTCGTAGCGGCTTTTCCCGCTTTCTTGCTCCCTAGGATTACCTCCGTCTTCTTCCGGAGCAGTCGGGGCTGAAGGAGGTTGTCTGTCTCCCGGAAGGGAGCAGGGCTGGGCTTCTCTCAGTTTTGGAAAAAAAAAGTGATTTAAAATGTTTGTCAGATTTTTAAGAGAACAAGCCACTTCGTTAAGTGCGAACAGCACTGCTGGTTTTGGGGAGTTATTCTTATCCCCAGGGCGCGATGAGTCGAGAAATCCATTCCACCCAGTCTTTCTATCCCCTTTCTTCCCCGGCCTTCAGAAAAAAATAAATTCGCTTTCTATCCTCTGAAGGTGGGTTTAAAACTGCCCTTCTCAAGCGAAATGTGTCACTTGCCCACCATGCTGTATGTGTTATTTGTCTTGCTGGTCAGCGATTAAGTTGGGCAAGTGGAAAGGATGCAGCACCCAGGAAGGTGTGGCAATGCAATTTAATCCTTAAATAAAAACTTCTGGTTTATGAATGTAGGATATTGTTTCTGTGTCTGTGATTCAACATATCAGGAAATGCCAGTGTTTGTTTATTTGTTTATTTAAAATATTTATACCCTGCCTTTCTGCTCAAGAGGACCGAAGGTTGCTTACAATATTAAAACAGTCAGTCAAAACTTTATTGTTTATGGCCTTTACAGTATTCAATGTATGATATTAAAAAAATAATCCAGGTATTAGAAACATGCATTTTAGAACTATGTGTTCTTTGAGCATCTCCAACTAAACTACGGACTATTAGATTAAATGACATTATGGTCCTTGAGAAAACCAGACATCAGCTTCTTGGCTGCCAACGCAAATAGTTCTACAACATATGTAATGAATGGCTGATTGTCAATAAGCAATCTTAATACTAATTCCTTAGGTCTGCAATTAGGGAACAACTGGATAATAAATAACATAAATCTTTCTTTGGGGTCTGTTACAGCCAGCTATGATGTCTCCTGTCCTTCAAGGTTTTGGAGGGAGTTTAACATCCAATAGTGGGAGGAAGGCGGGACATCAGTGGGTGGAGCTGGGATGGATATATATTGGGGAAAGTGTGTCATGAGGGGGTTCTGTTTTAAGTTCTGCTGGAGCAGTTCTGTATTGAGTTTTGTGGAGTTCTGTGTGAGCTCTGTGTTCTGTATGAACAAACATTTAGAGTCTGTTTCTGCTAGTGCCTTGATTTAAATAGTCTCTTGTTTTATTTGTTTACCAATCCAAGTGTGTACCAATCAATAAATTTTAGTTCTTTTGTTTTTGAAATCCATTCCTGTCTGTGTGACTCATTATAGGGAATGGTTGGTGGCAGTCTACCTGAAGTGTGAGAGAGTGTTGATGTAGTGTAACAGGCCTCCTTGGTGAAATAGAGAAGGAGGTTGTTACAGGGTCCTTATAGAGGGGGCAGAACAATAAATAGTGGATTATGTGTTCGATCGGGTTGCAGCCAAATAAATGTTTACTTTGTTGTTGTTTGTGAGATGCGAGGCAAGAGGGTAGAAGTTCTCACCTGAGTGTCGTCCTCCCTCAGGAAAGAACAGGAGGCACAGACAGACCCGCTTACACCACCCGTCGCAAGTGTACAACGGGGAGTGAATACCTGTGAGCTAGAATGGGGGCTGTCTAAAGTGACAGTAGCCACTCAGACAGAGAGAGAAATGGCGGGAAGGGAGGAAAGGGGAAGGACCCTCATGGAGGCAGGAAAAGGAGGGGCCGATGTGATACCCAGCGGTTGGGAGATGATTTGGGTGGAGGACCCTTGGACCGGGAGATGGGAAAAGGTCTGGGTCCCTAGAGAGGAGGCGGATGATAGAAGAAGAAAAGGGCTTCTCCCACGACCTTCATATTGGGGGGAGTCGGCGGTGCGGCAGTGGCGTCGGAGACTTCGAGACAAAAAGGAGGCATCGAGAGAGAAGAGGGAGAGAGACAGTTATGGCAGCTGGAGGAAGCCCAGAGGAGAGGGTTCTTGATGGACCGTGGGCCCCCCTTCGAGGAAGAGAAGACCCCTTTGATTCAGAGGGGAGAAACGAGGAGACTATCCCGTTATTAGAGCCAGGGACTGAAACCTTTGATGTGGATGGCAGCAATCCCTTTACCAAAGGATCCTGGAATGACTTAAGTTACAACCCGTTTACCAAAGACGTTTGGATGCCCTTGTGGGACCTGTTGGTCATGAGAGACAAAGTTGAAGTCGAGTTAGAGACCCATGATTTAATGTTTCATATTCCTGTAAAGCCTAGTTTTGATTTTGCACAAGAGGCTCCAGCGTATATGTCGAAACCTGGCAAGGTCACATTTGAACCCTCACATTGTTGTTGTTTAGTCGTAAAGTCATGTCCGACTCTTCATGACCCCATGGACCAGAGCACGGCAGGCCCTCCTGTCTTCCACTGCCTCCCGGAGTTTGGTCAAATTCATGTTGGTAGTTTCGATGACACTGTCCAACCATCTCATCTTCTGTCATCCCCTTCTCCTCTTGCCTCCACACTTTCCCAGCATCAGGGTCTTTTCCAGGGAGTCTTCTCATGAGATGGCCAAAGTTCTGGAGTCTCAGCTTCAGAATCCTGTGAACACTCAGGGTTGATTTCCTTCAAAGTGGATAGATTTGTTCTGTTTGTAGTCCAGGGCAATCTCAAGAGTCTCCTCCAGCACCAAAATTAAAAAGCATCAATTCTTTTTTGGAAAGAAGTTTAGGGGGATAATAGACCAATTATATTTAGAGAATACCTCTGTAGTAATAGTTAATGACGGGATGACCGAACAAATAGCTCTAAGCCGAGGCACTAGACAAGGTTGCCCTCTTTCTCCAGTTCTGTTTTGCTTGGTTATTGAAATGTTGGCAAATATAATAAGGAACGATAACTTAATTGAAGGTATAGGAGAAAAGAAGAAAATAAAGATTAATTTATTCGCTGATGATTCCTTATTGACAGTGAAAAATCCATTAGAATGCATAGATAAAATTAGAATTCACTTAGAAAAATTTGGAAAAATAACTGGATTATGTATAAATTGGCAAAAATCCGAATTAATGTTGTTTAACCATAGTAGAGTGGAACAAGAAAGGTTTGTTGAAAAATATGAATTTAAAATATGTAAATCAATTAACTATTTAGGAATAGATCTAGCAAAAAATATCCAAAAAATAAAGGAATATAACTATAAGAAACTAAAGGAAGTGATTAAAAAGAAATTACAGGAATATAGTAATTTTATGCTATCCTGGTTCGGAAAGATTGCATTGATAAAAATGAAAATTCTACCAAAAGTTAATTTTTTATTTAGAATGCTACCAATGCAGTTAACAGAGGATGATTTGAAATTTTGGCAAGGAATAGTTAAGTATTGTAATGAAGGGAAGCAATCTAGAATAAATAAAAAGTATTGATATAAAATAACAAAAAAGGCGGTATAGGTTTACCAAATATAAGAAATTATTATTTGGCTAACCAATTGAGGTTTATCAGGGAAATTATATATAATCCGGAAAGGCTAATTTGGTGGGAAATAGAATCCTCAGAACTACAAGGAGATATAGAAAAATATCTATTTGGTATAGTTAAGAAAAATAAAATAAGTGAAATTAATAACCCATTCTTAAAGACATTGTTAAGCATATGATATAAGTGTAAAAAGAATGTATGTTCATCATACTCTCCATTCGGATTAGTGACAGAAACAGAATTTTTTCCTACCAATATGAAAGTGTATGCGGATTTATTTTAAAAAAAAGTGATTAGATTGAAAGATTGGTTGTATAAAATGAGATCGATAGATCAAATGAAACAAATATTTCAGAATAAGAGTATTTCGTGGTTGAATTATGTACAACTAAAAAGATGGACTAAGGAATGGGTAAATAAATACAATAAAGGTAGAGAATATACAAAGTATGAACAATTTCTATTGTCATATGAGGACATTCACATGACTGACTCAGTCTGAATGTCTGTTGGAAATGCGAGAAAGAAGTTGGTACATACTTTCATATGTGGTGGGAATGTGAAAAAGTGCAAAGATTTTGGAAACAAATTTTAAAAGAATTAAGCTATATGTGTGGAAAAGATATAGAAGGTAATGCCGAGATTGCTTTGTTATCAATATATGAGTATGTGGAATATGACAAAATGACTAAAGAATTGATAACTAATTTATAAACAGCAGCTAGATTGATTATTGCTAGGCAATGGAAATTAAAAACTGAATTGCAAATTGAAGAATGGTACAAAGAAATATGAAATATAGCAAAAAAAGTTAAATCAACTTGTAATTTAAAGATTAAGAAAGGAGAGTTGAAAAAGAATAACTTTTATGAAATATGGGGCAAATTTTTGGAATATGTGCTAATAAGGGGGAACGGGAAAACTATGCAGTTTTGGAGGAGGAGGAGAAGAAGAAGAAGAAGAAGAAGAAGAAGAAGAAGAAGAAGAGGAAGAAGAAGAAGAAGAAGAAGAAGAAGAAGAAGAAGAAGAAGAAGAAGAAGAAGAAGAAGAAGAAGAAGAAGAAAGGCAAGCGGTCCCGTACATGGTGGTGGGAAACACAGTCATTGTATTTGAGTTTATATGTTATATGTATATGTTTTTGTTTATGTTATAGTTATAGAAAATAAAAAATACTTTTAAAAAAGCATCAATTCTTCAGTGTTCAGCCTTCTTTATGGTCCAGCTCTCACTTCCATACATCACTACTGGAAAAACCATAGCTTTGACTATGCAGACGTTTGTCGCCAAGGTGATGCTCTGCTTTTTAAGAAGCTGTCTAGGTTTGTCATAGCTTTCCTCCCAAGAAGCAGGCGTCTTTTAATTTCGTGGCTGCTCTCTTCATCTGCAGTGATCATGGAACCCAAGAAAGTAAAATATGTCACTGCCTCTATGTCTCCCCCTTCTATTTACCAGGAGATGATGGGACCAGTGGTCATGATCTTAGTTTTTTTTAAAATGTTGACCTTCAGACCATTTTTTTTTGTGCTCTCCTCTTTCACCTTCATTAAGAGGTTCCTTAATTCCTCCTCACTTTCTGCCATCAAAGTGGTAGCATTGGCATATCTGAGGTTGTTGATATTTCTTTCGGCATCTTAATTCCGGCTTGGGATTCATTCAGTCCTGGCTTTTGCATGATGTATTCTGCATATAAGTTAAATAAGCAGGGAGACAATATACAGCCTTGTCATACTCCTTTCCCAATTTTGAACCAATCAGTTGTTCCATATCCAGTTCTAACTGTTGCTTCCTGTCCTATATATAGATTTCTCAGGAGATAGATAAGGTGGTCAGGCACTCCCATTTCTTTAAGAACTTGCCATAGTTTGTTGTGGTCGACACAGTCAAAGACTTTTGCATAGTCAATGAAGCAGAAATAGATGTTTTTCTGGAACTTTCTCCATAATCCAGCGCATATTAGCAATTTGGTCCCTAGTTCCTTTGCCCCTTTGAAATCCAGCTTGTACTTGTGGGAGTTCTCGGTCCGCATACTGCTGAAGCCTACCTTGGAGGATTTTGAGCATAACCTTGCTAGTGGATAAAATGAGTGCAATTGTACGGTAGTTGGAGCATTCTTTGGCACTGCCCATCTTTGGGATTGGGATGTAGAATAATCTTTTCCAGTCCTCTGGCCACTGTTGAGTTTTCCAAACTCGCTCACATATTGAATGTAGCACCTTAACAGCATCATCTTTTAAGATTGTAAATAGTTCGCCTGGAATGCCATCACCTCCACTGGCTTTGTTGTTAGCCATGCTTTCTAAGGCCCACTTGACTTCACTTTCCAGGATGTCTGGCTCAAGGTCAGCAACGACATTATCTGGGTTGTCCGGGACATCCAAATCTTTCTGGTATAGTTCCTCTGTGTATTCTTGCCACCTCTTCTTGAGGTCCCTCCCATTTTTGTCCTTTATCATGTCCATCTTTGCACAAAATGTTCCTTTAATATCTCCAATTTTCTTGAACAGATCTCTGGTTTTTCCCTTTCTATTATTTTCCTCTCTTTCTTTGCACTTTTCATTTAAGAAAGCCCTCTTGTCTCTCCTTTCAAAGTCTGCATTCAATTTTCTGTAACTTTCGCTATCTCCCTTGCATTTTCTTTCCCTTCTCTTCTCTGCTATTTGTAAGGCCTCGTTGGACAGCCACTTTGCTTTCTTGCATTTCCTTTTCTTTTGAAAAACAACAAAATGGCAGCTTCCCCTTTGGCCGTCAGTTACTACCAGCTTGAAGAGGCAGGTCTTTGCATGCTTGTGGAAGCGTAGCCTTTCTGTGGGAGGGAGTTTTACATGTTGGGAGCAGTGACAAAGAAGGCCCTGTCTTGTGAAACATAAAAATCTGTGAAAGTGGCAGGACAGAGAGAAAGACCTCCCCTGGTGTTTTTAAAACCCAGACAGGATAAAAGATGGTACCTTGGATCCTAGTCATCTAAGACTTTCAGGAAAAATGGACTGATCTAGGAGTACAGAAAGTTTAATATGGGTTGGATCCTTATTCCCTGATCTGCATTAGAACTAAACAGAAGCACCTCTGTCTTTCCAAGATTAAGCTTCATTTCATTAATCCTCATCTAGCTCATTACAGATATCAAGCACTGGTTTAGAGCCAAGACCTCTTCCTTGGAATTAGATGGAAGATAGGGTTAATTAGTCCTTAAGGTTCCACCATAGTTTTTTGTCTTTGTTCACTTGATGTTTTATTTTTATTTTGTTATTTTGTTTTTAACTAGAATGATACTGACGACACCAAATCTCAAAACACAGGACAACTAGTCTCATTGATTTCATGTAGATGCTAAATCACATGAGGGACTGACCAGACCCTTAAGAGATGCCAAAGGTTGGTGTGTCAACCAGGAGTCCCCTAGCATCATATTGTGATTTTGCCCCTCCAGGAAGAACCAGAAAGACTCCATGAGGCAACCTGGAATGAAACCATGGTCAGTTATATGAAAACCTGCTGAGAGGTCCAGTAGACCTAACAGCAACACACTCCGCTGTCCAGTCATCCACTGAGATGACCAAAGCTATCTTAGTCTCGTAACTGCATCTGAAGCCAGACAAGCAATGGTTCTAGATAATGTGTTTCATCCAGCAATCCCTCCAACTGTTTATTTTGTAGAGAATGTGGGATTTGTGAACTGTAGTAGGAATTCAAGAGTGGCTTATTGTATTAAAAAATCAAGAGACTCCAACCTGTATCCTAATGTTTTGAAAAGCTGTTGAAATGTGTTGCTGTGCCAATAGCTCTAAAATTTGGATTTGAAAAACAAAGTTCAGAGTCAGTTATAAACTACAGAGTCCTTGCCTGGTTGAAATTATAAACTGCTCTTCCTCTCAGAGTGATTCCTAGCAATCCAAAGTAATGGTGTGGCTATTGTGTCTCTTCCTTACCACCAGCTTGATGCTGAGGAAACCTACCCTCACCCCAGCTGCCTAATACTTGTCTCCTGGGGCCATATAACTCACTTGGAGTGTGGGCCTGCACCCCTTCACAGTATTGAATGGATAATAAATGTTTTTCATTTCTAGATTGTAAAGCTGAGTTCATCATTATAAAACTAAATATTGTGTAAAATTGCTACCTTCTAGTTTAAAAATATACCAGTGCTTGTTAGACGTTTGGCTGGAGACATCTGTCTTTCTACACACAAAAAGAACACAAATAAAATTCTCTTGAGTATATAGGAATGAAGGATCAGTGATATGTTCAGAAATTGTGGACGAGACATGAAATGTAATAGCTTGTGGACATACGCTGGGTTTGCTACTTCAGCTGAGATTGCATGTAGGCACCTCAAGGAGGAGCTATTGTAACACGGTTTGCACATCATCATACCATCAAATGGGATATACTCAAACATGCATGTACTGTAGTTGCATTTGATGCATCCCTTAAAAGGATGCCAGCTGGCTATATGCCTCCTACTGAGGACCAGCTGTCAACACTAATTTACTGTACATATGTCAGAATATACATGCAAGCACATTACCATACAAATATATTTATTGTTTTTATACTCTGTGAGGATATGGGTTTTGTAGTACTTATTTCCCAGAATTTGCAAGTATTCATCATGCCTGTTTGTTCCTGTGAAGACGAGCCAAGGTCATTTCTTAGGACTAACATTCCTTGCTAATGGTGTACCAGCGCACCAGTCTAGGATGAGAGAAGGAGCTGTGGAAAGTTATAAGTTGGGCATGGAGTTGTAGGCAAAGGACTGTGCACTGATTGGATAACATCATGGGACTGAGACTTTGATTTAAGTTATGGAAGAGGAGGATTAAGTAAGTTGTTGGTGTGTGAGCGTACATTGGAGAAGGAGAAATGGAGGACAGGTTTACAGCTTTCGATGATGGATTGGAGACTTAGTCATGGTAACTTAGAATAGGCAACAATTAAGTAATAAAGCTGTTAGTAAGTATTTTATTGTTTTATGGGAAAAGTCTAGGTTGCAAAGGTGGTGGATGCTGGGAACTACAGTTGGCTCCTTCCCCTAATGGAATGACTTCTCTAAGGAGACACATTCCTGACATACCATATTTGAAGTAGTTGTTCTTTCACAACAAAAGAACAATCCTGTACATGTCCACTGGGAAGCAAGTCCCACAGAGTTCAAATCAGACTTTTGTTTAGATAAGTGGGCATAGACATTCTCTGTTCAGTGTGCAAGACTAGCTCTGGCAAACAACAGGAATTAGTTCAGTTCTGGCAAGGGTCAGGATGAATTAACACTTTTGCTATGTTAGTTTAAGAAACAAATATATCCATGCACATCCATGTGATATTCCAAATTCCAAATAAGTACTTTACACAGAGGAGTACATCTCTAGAACAAGCCAGCAGTGTCTCCATGAGCAAGGAATGAAATATCAAATTACAGTGCCTTGCCATGCAGCAGAATGAAATGTCAGAGGTGAAGAACTGCACATTCATAGAAATGGCGAGATGCTAGAAGATGGAAAGTTATGTGCAATATACAGGGAAGAAGGAGCATCTACAACCAACTACCTACAAAACCTTCCAGCCGGGCAAGAAACAGGGCACTATATGAACTATGCTATGTGATCATAAGCTGTATGATCTATGGTTGTTTGGCATAAAATGTGACATTTTTTCAAGATATCCCAGAACAGAATACTTCCGAACTGCACAACACAGCTAAAGAAAGCTTATGAATAGGTTATTATTGTAAAAAAACAAAGACATACCAAGTTGATCTCAAACAAAGAGAATTACAGTCAGCAAAGCTGTGTGATGAAAGTGAGGGCTCACGCTAATCAGGAGGTTGCTTTTTCCAGTAGACGAGGCCAAACAAACAGTAATTTCATTTATTTATTTTATTTATTTATTCCATTTATACCCCACCTATCTATTCATTGTGAACACTCTAGGCGGCTTACAACATAACATATAAAGCAAGTATATATACAGTGGTGCCTCACATAGCGATAGCTCCATTTAGCGATGAAATCGCTTTGCAACACGTTTTTTGCGATCGCAAAAGCGATCGCTTTGCAATGTTCTCTATGGGGGAATTTCCCTTTGCGATGATCGGTTCCCTGCTTTGGGAACCAAGCATCGCAAAGCACCAATTTTAAAACAGCTGATTGGCTGTTTCAAAATGGCTGCCTTGTAAACAAAATGGCCACCCGCTGTTTTCTGGGACGGATTCCTCACTTACCAGGCAGCAAAAATGGCTGCACTATGGAGGATCTTTGCTGAACTGTGAGTTTTAAGCCCATAGGAATGCATTAATCAGGTTTTAATGCGTTTCTATGGGCTTTTTTATTTCACATTGTGACGTTTCCGTTCTGCAGTGATTTTTGTGGAACAAATTAACATCGCAATGCGAAGCACCACTGTATAACATAATTAACATAATTAGAAGAAAAAAAGAAACTTTTTCTCCAAGATGGCAAGAGAACAAAATAGATTATAACAAATAAGAAGGGAAGAAAAATTAAGAGTTAACTGGGAGGGGGGAAGGCCTGCATAACATCCATGTTTTCAGTTGTTTCTTAAAACTACCCAGCGAAGGAGCCGCACGAATCTCCAGAGGTAAGTTGTTCCAGAGGCAAGGAGCCACCCCCGAGAAGGCCCGGTTTCTTGGTTTTTTCCTTCCGGGCCTCCCTCGGCGTCAGGCTCCTCAGCTTCACCTCCTGGCTCCTGTGTGTGACAGAGGTAGAGCTGGGTGGGAGTAAGCGTTTCGCCAAGTATCGAGGCCCTAAACCGTTTAGGGCTTTAAACGTAAGCATCAAAACTTTGAAGTCAATGCGGAACCGAATGGGCAGCCAATGCAACGCGGCCAGAAGAGGAGAAATGTGACGATATTTTCTTGCTCCGCTAAGGAGTCTGGCCGCCGCATAACAAAACAAAGGAGGAGAAACAGCGATCCTGACCCACAGCAGAGATCAGAGAGGACTGCAAAGGTATGAATGCACTGGAAGGTGAGGAGTCTGAACCAGAAGGCTGTGCAAATCCAAATATAAATTGCAGTACCAGAAGGGGTACAAAGGAACCACTAAGATGTTTCACTTCTTTCATCAAAGGTGCACCAGCACTACAAGTGTCCTATCTTGCAAGGGAAGATAAAATCCCTAAACCTGTTCTATGGGGAGAAATTGATGATTTACTCAGAGAAAATGCTCACAGGTGGAAAGAGGCAACCAAAGAAGAATTAGTTGCTCTTTACAAGAATAAGATAGGGAAACTCATTAGTTGCATCGCTGAAGAAAAATCATGGGATGGAAAGAGATCCTCAAGATAAAGCATGATGCTGAAGACAAAGTCCAGAGATAAAACATAAGACTAGCTGCCAAAGATTACTCAGAAAGATACTGTGAAGATTACACCCGAACTTTCACACCTATAGTCAAACATGCTACAATCAGAACACTTTTCTATTGGAACATCTCGATGTGCAGACAGCTTTTCTGCTTCGTGAGATACAAGAAGTTATATCTATATGCTGCAATCACTTGGATTTGAAATAACTGGGGGGAAAGAAGCTTGTATTCAAACTGCAGGAAAGTGTCTAAGGGTTTAAAAAAGCTGCAAGAGCACAGAATGAGAAACTGAGACTGATGTTAGGAAGAGAAGGCTTTGAACAAAGCAGAGCAGACCTGTGCCTCTATAGCAGATTCAGAAACAATGAGTGTACATGCATTCTGACTTCTGCCATAGATTTAATTTTGGCCTGTGAAAAGTCAGGGGACTGCAAAGAACTAGTAACTCACTTGAACAAATCAGTAGAAGTAAAATGTCTAGGAGGCTTCGTTTACTAACCCGGCATTCAAACTGAACAACAAGAAGGATCTTTCTTACTAAATAAAAGCAGAAGATTGAAGAACTTCCCTTGGCCTAATAGATGCTCAACCAGCAACTACACTAATGAAAGCAGAATACTTTAAACCTGATAAAAAAAAATAAACTACTACACTCAGAAAAGAGAAAGTACAGGTAAGGAATAGTAAAGCTTCTGTATTTAATTACTGTTCCAAGACCAGATGTGGTAGCAGCAATAGGATACTTGTTCAGGAAGACAAGTTCACCAGCCAAGAAAGTCTGGGAAGCAGTCAGAAGCATGGCATGATCTCGAATTTGTGGGATCTGGAGATGCTGACTGGGCTGCTGACATCACTGATTGCAAGTCGTCCAGTGGAAACCTGTTCAATTATGAAGCAGCAGCTGTCTGCTGGACAATCCTAAAGAAAAAAAAGGGGGGTATTACCTTTTATAGAGACAGAGTATGTATCACTCTCTGAAGCATAGAACCAAATACTGTAGCTAACTTCTCTTAAATGTACTGTAGGTGTAACTGAACTTAAAGATTCATGGCTCTCCCCATCTCCACTTTAGTTAGATAGTATTAGGAGTCATGTTGTCTTTCCTATCTCAATAAATGTCTTTGACATACTAGCTTCCTTATTTTAGCAAGTTTTTGCCTGAAGAAAAGCTAGTGCCGTCTCCACTTGGAGACCAAAGCCTTCCTCATAGTCGTTGCCAACATTGGGGCACAGTCTACATGCCAGAATACTCTGAGGTCTGGAAGATCTGAGTTTTCGGTGGGTTTCACTGCGTTGAACCCACGCCTTGCCGCTGTTGCCTGCTTCCAATTTGCTTGCCTTCTGTCCAAGTCTATCTGCCAGAAAAAGAGAGGGAAAGAGAGAGAACACGGCATACTCTTTCTTGCTCCTCCCATATCCCTCTCCCTGTTCTTACAATGTTTCTGTCAGAGAGGACAGGTGAGCAAGCAGCAGCAACAGCAAAAAAGAAGAATTCTGTGGATTGACAGGGGCCCATCTATTGGAATGTGGGCTCCACTAGGTGCCGCCACTGATCCTTGACACCAGCACTGAAGAATTATCCAATCCATATAGTCTGCAGAGCCATACATTAATGTGGAGGGTCAGATGTTGTGGATTGAATTTGGCCCTGCACTATATCCTAATGTGAATCATGCATGTGGCAGCATGCCATATTGCTTCCATGGCCATACCGTAGCTCTGTGGTTTCAAAGCTTAGGCCCCCAGTATTGTTGGACTGCGAATCCCAGAATTCCTAGTCACTGGGTATGCTAGCAGAAGTATGGGAATCTGAAGTCGCATAGCAGATCCAAGGTAGGAAATCACTGCCCTAGCTGTATCTCCAATACTTGCTTTACTTAAGAAGAGAATATGCACACATTTTAAAATGGAAACATGTGGTTTCCTGTCAGATTGTCTAGCAGGTAGCATTGCTTACCAGGATCCATAGAAAAATGTTTAGCGTGTCAGGTCAAGTGTGCCAAGATGCACATCTTTTTTTACCAGATGTATTTAATCTTAGACTTGACTGCCCTACTGTATGACTTGAATTTGTTCTGTTGTAAGTTAAACTGAGTTATTAGAAAAATAAGTACAACAGTTCTTTACTTAACTGGATGAGATTAATCTTTGCAATCTTGTTTAACTCACTGGTTATATAAACTCAGTGGCAACAGCTTATTAAACCTTTCCATTATAAAAGGAGCAGTATATTATTAGAAGTTGTCTCAAAGCCCTTTGTAGAAAGCCATTTGAGTACAATATGACACAATGCTACATTTTCTGTGACTGTACCAGGTGATGGAGTTATTTATTAGTTATTACCACGCAGATGGTAAGCCATTATTTTAGCAGACTTATTGCCCACGGCATTAGCGGAAAATTACGCTTTCTGATACTGTGTGCTTTATCTGAAGGGAATGTTTTCCAATTAGGAGTACATATAGGCTAATACACATTTACATTACACAAGCCTAATAAATCTCCTCCAGTGCAGTCCTGATTTCCTGAGTATTAAAGGACCTGTATATATGTGCACCCCCTTCATCCTCCAAAGAGCTCAAAATGGTATTTTAGTATCACAACAATTCTGTGAGGCAGGTTAAGCTGAAAGAACAAAATGATCTAATAAAGACTTTGTATGAGCTGAGGCACACAATATGAAGTTGTGAGGACCACAAAAAACCCAAAGATATCCTTTGACTAACAATCCCATCTTGTGATGTGCTATGCAAGTACTTAACTCCAAAGAGCTGGACATTTTGATCCACTGTGTGATATTAGACACATTTTGTAAGTTCAAGACAGAATGTACTGTATTCTCGAAGGCTTCCACGGCCGGGATCTGATGGTTGTTGTGGATTTTTTGGGTTCTTTGGCCGTGAACCTTCAGAACACGGCCAAAGAACCCGAAAAACCCACAACAACCATCAAGACAGAATGTTTAGCCCACATTTGGTTTGTTTCCAGAGCATGTAATCACTGAGAACAAATCTCAACCCTTCCTCTTTTGATTTGCCAATATCACAAAGTCTTAATAAGAGGGTCACTTGGATATTGGCCAATTAAACACTTCTTCTGCTCCTCAGTGGACAAGCAGAGGAAGTAAAAAAAAACTTTTTAGACTTTATTAGGGCAGCAAAAATGCACTGCATCATTGCTTAATATAAAATATTTTTAAAAAATTTCTTTGCCTTGTCTTAAAGAGGCAGTCGAGAAACTGCTTGCAGCCCAATCTGCCACCTGATTTGGCTGAAGGCAGGCTCTCAACCATACCTTTAAAGGAAGAGTGTATTGGATATGTGTATTAGGCTGTGGGCAGGCTCTGGACCAGGACCTTTCCAAAAGTGTATTAGATATGTGCATTAGGTATGCTGTTTATGTTAGAGCCTTGCCTTTGCTCTTTATAGCTTATTTTGGAATTGGATCATTCTAAGCAGCAGTGGGAATTGCAGCCCTCTAGAATAACAGAATAGAGGAGAGGGAGAAGGAAATGTTTGAATTGCCAGTATCCTGGGGTGCCCCTCTACTTAAGCCGCTTCAAGATACTGGGAATTTGACAGCAGACTAATGTGGAGCAAATAAGGTCACTTGAGGATTGTATGCCATTTCAATGTGAAGACTGCATTGAAAGGTGTACCAGATTTCCTATTGATCCTGTTTAGCCTGCTCCAGTTGAGCTGTGTAGATAAGCCCTCTGTTCTTTACAACAGACTTTCACAAATCATTTTAATATTTCTGTGGAAGAACCATGACACATAATTATGAAAATGGCCTTTTCCCTTTTTTGGCTAATACAGCTGATCACCAGTTCTGAGTCACATAAAAATGTGTAGGATTTCAGTGGACCTTTTCCAGGTGTACATGTTTAGAATCCAAGTATCAGCATCTAGTTTTAAGGTCTTCATTGTAGTGTTGCTAGGCCTTTAGAAAACACCTCCTTTTATGACCTGTAGGGGGCAATTAAGTACAAAGTATTTACTGAAGTTGCTTAAAAATCCTAATATAGTATGCTTTGTGGAATTAATTCTATCTATTTCTGATCAAGAAAGTGGCACTGAATTAATTTAAACATTTTTATTACTCTATGGTTGGTGATCTATAGTAGGACTGTAGCTGCCAAAGCCATGCCAGCTAAAAGGTTATCATATTACTTGGAATAAGATAAGCTTGCTTGCTAATCAAGTCCTTTGGAATTGACAGTTTTCTCTCTAGTACTGCTCTCACAGATACATGGCATGATTTTATACATGTTTAAACCTAAACTTCACAAAGGAAAAACTGTATTCAATGCACCATTTAAAAATGGAAAGATGGAAAGGGACAAAAACATTACCTTCAAAACATAGGAGGTGAAAGACGAAAGACAACAATTGCCCCTGTTGGTTGCTGTGGGTTTTTCAGGCTCTTTGACCATGTTCTGAAGGTTGCTCTTCCTGATGTTTCGCCAGTCTCTGTGGCCGGCATCTTCAGAGGACAGGAGTAGGAACTCTGTCCATGCTCTGTTGCTGTTTGTTGGATAGTTGAGCATTTATAGGTGTGGGAACAGCTTTTGTCCTTTTCAGGAGATAAGGTGATCAGCGTGTTTTTGTTGTGATAAGAGGGAGAGATTATTTGTCACTGTGATTGATGGGTGTCGTTAGCTGGTCTTATTTGTGCAATGATCCCTGTTCCTTAAACATAAATTGGAGACTTAAGCACATCTATAAGGCTGTAGCCTAGCCTATACACTTTCATGAAAGTAAGTTCAACTCAAATCAGTACTTCAAAATAAAAATGCATAGGATCAAGATGAACATTTATCTCACAAAGTCAGTGTTCCTGTTGTTATTTCTTTGGTGACTATTATTCCTCTAGCTTTTTCTCTGATGCAGCCCACACCGTTGTCTGGGAGAATTAAAGAGCTCCCAAGCCTATCAAAGTTGACCAACGCTGTTTCTGCAGCATGAAAGTGGATGATGCTTTGCAGAGTAACAACAAAGGACAGATCCCTGTCCTGACAATGAAGAATTTTGATGGAGACGAGAAAGAAGGGTATAAAGGAAAGCAGGAGGAGAATATGCATTCCATTCCCTTACAGTTATATAGGTCTTAATTACCGTAAGGGAAGAGGAACACTAGGAGTTTTAAGGAAAAGGTTTCAGGAGAAATTTATAGAAAGAGAGAAAGCATATTAAGCAGGTTAAGGATATGCAGTCTTCTTCCTAGCACATATCTGGAAGTTCAGTTCCTGTCAGTATCAGCCAGTGGAGGGCATTAGATACCAGCTTGGCATTCCCTGAGGTAGGTTTGGGGACAACAGTTCCAGGCCCATAGTAGGCAACAGGAGAATATGGCCAGAAGTTGCATTTAAAACAAAAAGAGAAACAGAAACAAACGTTATGTTTCTGAGCAGCCTCCCCAACCTTGTGCCCTCCAACACTATATTGGATGTTGTATGGGGCTGCCATATTAACAATAATGTTAATATTGAGGCTATCTTACTCAAGGTAACTCATGTTACACTGTTATTCTGAGATTTTTTGATTTAAATATACTGCATTGAAAGAAGAACATTTCCAAAAGGGGGAAACAGTTTAAAGAAAAATGTGGGGTTCACATTATATTGCCTTAAATAAAGAATTGCAGACAACAAATCTGTCACCTTACGTGGCATATTACTGTGGAAGATAAAGGACAAAAAGGGTACATCAAAACATCTGTGATTTTAGTGGGAGGTGAGAAGGGCAGGTATTATCTGTCATTTGAATGTTTTACTTTTGGAGACATACCTTTCTCTGGAAATTGAAACAGGTTCTCCTACCCCACTTTGGGAATTTTCTTATTTTTTGAAATGTGGGAACACATAGCCATCAATGTTGGGAAGAGAAAGCCAGTCATTACTAAGTAACTTAAAGTAAGGGCTTTTAACAGAAAGACATTGGCTGACATTTTGTTTACTCAGCCCTGCATAATGTTGCCACATAAGGCTGATAACATCATCAGCTGCAGTGATTTTTGGAAATACCCCCCCACACACACACACAAGATTTCAAGTTATCACCGTGGGGGCAAGTTTTAGAGATTCTCCCCCCGTCCCTCAGCTCCCACCACCTTCCTCATTATGATCCCCCCCAATTGCCTTTGGTTGATGACATCATCAACATTATGCAGAGTAAGTAATGGAACAGGATTTCCATCAGAGTATAAATAAACAAAGCAGACTGATTTCATTGAAACAGTTTCTCCTGAATGTATAAGGAAACAACGTTCATTCACAAATGAGAGGAAATTGTCATTTAAGCTTTACGTTTAAACAGAACCTGAATCCTGTAACATACTACTTGTAAATCTGGCCCCCATTGTATGTTGATGTGCTGTTCAAAGTGAAACTCATTGCAGGATCAATGTCCTACTCAAAGCAAATGGTTTGAAAAACCACAATTTTCAGTCCACAATTGCTGTATGAAATGCACGAGTAGACACTTCACTTTTTTTAGGATGACAGGATTGAGAAGTAGAAGTGCAGTATCAGTGAATAAGATCCACTATAAACAGGTTGCAAGTAGGCACAGTCTGCTCCATTCATTATTGTGGAGAAGGTAACAAAGAAGCCTCCCACAAACTATAACTGTATCATGGCGAGAGCCACAGTGTCATTCTATTAAATGATTCCAATTTAACGGAAAGCTAAGCATTTCTGGCAAAATTGTTTAGTCAGCAGTATGTGAAAGTCACCCTTGGCTGCCCATTATATTGAATTGCTAGAGACTGGATTGTACCCTGTATCAAATAATTGGCTAATGAACAAGCTTTCCCTTTTACAATCTTGTTATATTTTGAGACATATGTCTATCGTTCCTTCTCACATTTTCTTTACCCTTAGCAAGCTTCTGGTTTGAAACAGTGTATTCCACTGAACAGAAAGTTGGCTGAAAGGTGCAAAGTAGGATAGACAGATGCAGGGGGCAGAAACGTCTGCTGTAATTCATTTAGAGATGTCTGAGAAAGCCACCTACAGTGGAAAGTGCTTTCATAGCAGATTAAATAGTCAGCTTGTATCTAGAAACTCCTAGCCTGTTTTTCCTCCTTCCAATGACCAGAATGCTATTGCTCCTTTACACTTTGGTAAGGAAAATCACGTACATCTTGGCAGCAAATTGCTGTTCATTAATGAACTGTTAGTTGTTTTTCAGAGCATGCATCTTATTGTGCAATTCGGCATTTATCCACGAATGCAACCGGCACTTCATTAGTGAGCAGCAATTGGGTGCCAAGAACTGAAATAGTTTCCCTTACACGGGCACAAATTAGCAATAACAATCTTACAATTTGTGGTTTCTTTAGTGAGAGGGGCCTGAGTAATGAGAGTCACAAATTAAGCCAAGATTTACATCCCAGTGGCTATGGACAAAACACTGCTTGCTGAATGCCATTATAGATCTGAATAAAAGCACATGCTATGACAAACAGGACATCTTTCTTATGCTGCAGAAGAAGAATCTGGAGAAGAAAGTGTTTCCAGAGACCAGGTGGAATGTCTATGGTTTTCATGCTTCATCTGGACTTCTACTGTGGTGTGTTCTGCCTTTTCCCTTCTGCACAGAATGGGTTTAAGATCCAGCAGCTATTCCACTGGCATAGCAAAAGTATCACTCCCTCTCCAGTATAACTGGCAATAGGATTTTTGTCTTGGTTTATTATTGATGCCCCACTCTTCTATTAAAAAAATAACAACCAAAGGTTTTGCAATTTTTTTAAAAAAATCATTGATGTCATCATAATATTTGGAAGAGGGAGACCTTTCAGAAAGTCAAGGTGGCAACAGAGTTTGGAAATATTTGATTCTTCAAAAAATAATTCTTCCCTGTCCACCTCTGAGCTACGGTGCTGCCCCATTGCCCCTTGTGACAATTACCAGCTTCTCTCGAAAAGTATTCATTTGAGGGTAAACCAATACCACATGCTACCTCAAGGACTGAACCAGCTAACTACAAATGAATGGAGCTGGAGCGAATTAGCAGATGCTTGTTGCTAAGGAAACGGTGGCAGGTGTTCCGATCTCTTCCCTGAGTGGATGGAAATATCCGAAAGTGCAAGATCTGAAACCAAAGAGAATGTCCAGTAGGTGAGCCGTGGAATTCACCACTGCAGATCTCTAGGCACCGGCAAAGGTTCCGATCCTGTTATTTATTTATTTATTTATTTATTTATTTATTTATTTAATTTATATGCCGCCCACACTACCCAAAGGTCTCTGGGCGGCTTACAGCATTTAAAATACAATAAAGATATGTACAATTAAAATAAAATTAAAATACAATTAAAATTGCCATCAGACCCACAGCTAATATTATTTCAGTTAAAAGCCTTCTGGAACAGGAAGGTTTTGACCTGGCGCCGAAATGTCATCAGTGTCGGCGCCAGACGAATCTCAGTCGGGAGGGCATTCCATAGTCTGGGGGCAGCTGCCGAAAAGGCCCTTTGTCTGCAAGCCGTCCCTCTTACCTCCTTGAGGGACGGCTCTTTCAAAAGGGCCCCCTGGCTAGATCTTAACTGCCGGGTAGGCTCATATGGAAGGAGGCGGTCCTTCAGGTATCCAGGGCCCAAGCCGTTTAGGGCTTTATATTTCAAAACAAGCACTTTGAATTGGGCCCGGGCAGCAACTGGTAGCCAATGTAACCTATACAGAATCAGCTTGATATGTTCCCTGGCGGCCACACCACTCACCAGCTGCGCCGCTCGATTCTGAACCAGTTGCAGTCGTCGGACCGTCTTCAAAGGCAGCCCCACGTAAAGCGCATTGCAGTAATCTATACGGGATGTTACCAGTGCATGTGTAACTGTCATGAGACTCCGCTCGTCCAGGTAGGGCCGTAGCTGGTATAGTTTCCGCAGCTGGAGGAAGGCACCCCTGGCCACCAAGTCCACCTGGGCTTCCAGTGTTAGACTGGGGTCCAGGAGCACCCCCAAGCTGCGGACCCTGTCCCTTAGGGGGAGTGTAATCCCATTCAGGGCAGGGAAATGGCCCTCCAGCCTGTCCGGTGAAGCACCCACTAACAGCACTTCCATCTTGTCTGGATTGAGTTTCAATTTATTGACCCTCATCCAGTCCATTATCAGGTCCAGACACGAGTTCAGCACAGAAACCGCCTCACCTGGATTGGTGGAAAACGAGAGGTAGAGCTGAGTGTCGTCAGCATATTGCTGACTCCTCAGCCCAAACCTCCTGATGACCTCTCCCAGCGGTTTCATGTAGATGTTAAACAGCATGGGGGACAGTATTGAGCCCTGAGGAACCCCATGACATGAATGCCATGGGGCAGAGCAACTGTCCCCCAGCACCACCCTCTGGACACGGTCAGCCAGGAAGGAGCGGAACCATCGTAAAACAGTGCCCCCAACTCCCAACCCAGCCAGCCTATCCAGAAGGACACCATGGTCGATGGTGTCGAAAGCCGCTGAGAGGTCCAGGAGTATCAACAGGGTCACACTCCCCCTGTCTCTCTCCCGGCAAAGGTCATCATACAGGGCGACCAAGGCAGTCTCTGTACCAAAACCCGGCCTGAAACCCGATTGAAATGGATCCAGAAAATCCGTTTCATCCAGCAGCGCCTGGAGTTGCCCAGCCACAACCTGCTCCAACACTTTGCCCAAATAAGGGAGGTTCGCTACTGGTCGGTAGTTAGCCACCAGCCTTGGGTCCAGGTTTGGCTTTTTAAGGAGTGGTTGAATTACCGCCTCTTTCAAGGTGGTAGGGACCACTCCCTCTCTCAAAGAGGCGTTCACGGCCTCCTGGACCCAGGTACGAACCCCCCTGGCTGATCTTCTAATTAGCCAGGATGGGCAAGGGTCGAGCGGAGTTGTGGTAGAACAGACAGATCCAAGTACCCTGTCCACATCCTCAGGTCTCAACAATTGAAACTCATCCATTAATACCTGACCAAAGCACGGTGCGCTGGACACATCCTCTGATTCTGCAGTAACTGTGGAGTCCAACCCACTGCAAATCTGAGCGATTTTTTCCTCAAAATGGATGGCAAACTCATCACAGCGAGCTGATGAGCAGTCCAGGACCTCCACCGGATTTCCCAGTTGAAGAAGATCCTGGACCACCCGAAACAGCTCGGCTGGGCGACATTCTGAGGAAGCAATACGGCTGGAGAAATATTGCTGTTTCGCCAGCCGTATTGCCACGAAATAGGCCTGATAATGGGCTCTAAGTCGTGTTCGGTCAGACTCCCAGTGGGATTTCCTCCACCTGCGCTCCAGCCGTCTCCCCTCTCACTTCATCGCCCGCAGTTCAGAAGTATACCAAGGGGCTGTCTGGGCTCGGCGAGCAGGGAGAGGGCACTTAGGCGCAATCGTGTCAACAGCCCGGGTCATCTCCTTATTCCATAGGGTGACCTGAGCTTCGACAGGAGCACCGACCATATCAGACGGATAATCCCCCAGAGCATTCAGGAATCCATCTGGATCCATTAGTCTCCGAGGGCGGATCATCTAAATAGATCCCCCACCCTTGCAGAGGGAAGAAGAAGCTAATAGACTAAACTTGACCAGGAAGAGGTCTGAGCATGACAATGGGGTCACAACCAATCCCTCCACATCCAAACCACCATCTTCCAGTCCCGTTGAGAAAACCAGGTCCAAGGTATGGCCCTTCTCATGCGTTGGGCTGATGACACATTGAGACAGTCCCATGGTTGTCATGGCAGCCATGAAGTCCTGAGCCGCCCCAGTCAAGGGAGCCTCGGCATGAATGTTGAGGTCCCCCAGCACCAACAGCCTGGGAGTCCTCAACACCAGGTCCGAGACTACCTCCGTCAGCTCAGGCAGGGAGACTGTTGGTACGCAGCAGGGTGGGTGGTACACCAACAGAATCCCTAACCTGTCTCGTGAGCCCAACACACAATACAGGCCCTCGAGACCTCCTCTCAAAGGGATAGGAAGCCTGGTCAAGGAGATAGAACTCCTATAGACTATAGCAACTCCCCCTCCCCGACCCTCCGAGCAACCCTGGTGCTGGACTGAGTACCCAGGCGGACACAGCTGGGAGAGGGGAACACCACCCTCCTCTCCCACCCAGGTCTCAGTAATACACGCCAGGTCAGCCCCCTCATCCAGAATTACATCATGGATGAGGGCAGTTTTATTTTGTACTGACCTGGCGTTCATTAACAGCACCGTGAGGCCCGAGGGTTTGCTGATATGGTCGCCTGATACCATCTGGTTGGAGGTAGGACTAGAAGAGGGAATAGATGTAAGATATCTAACCTCTCTTCTCCTACGCGGGCATGTTCTACCCCCACCGCCATTCCTTCCCCTACCCTGCACCACCTCAATGGCTGCCCCCTCCAACGCCCTCCCCCCTTCCTGTTATGCTATACAACATGGCTATTAGAGCACACAAAGGAAATGAAGAGTTGCTCACAGATCTCTCTGGGTAGGATGTCTCCATGAGCAAGCACAACTTTCTTGGGTCAAGTGTTGAAAACCTCCTGAGCAGAAAAAGATGCTTTTAATCAGTAGGCCAAGGTCAGGGCCAGGACTATCAGCAAAGGGGCCCGCAGGCGAGCATTGCCAGCAGCAGGCTTTCTCCTTGTGGGACTCAAATTCCCATTTCCTTTTCCTAATCCCATCCCCTGGGATTGGTGGAGTAGGGTGGTACTCCATATGTTGTATTTTGCAGGGGTACATTCTGAGTCATGATCATATCCTACTGAATTCCTTGTCTCAGTCCATGTCCATAAGAACAAGGGCGGGTGGGCTGTTACAGTGGTTCCAGGAACATAGTAGGCAGAGCTATCAGTTTTGCTTTTTCTTATATTTTAATGACACTTTCTTCCTTGCACTTCCAAGCTGAGCAGGCACAAGATTTAGCAGCATTCTGCTCTCTCCAATCCAGTGACAAAGGGCATCTAAATATCTCTATGCTTTGGTCACCATGAAGTACAGCATAATCCTAAAAGGGGTGTGTGCCAGAGGAGATTGACCGAACAGACCTAATGCGCTCCCCCCCCCCCCGCTGAACTGGTGCTTTTTCTAAATTTAGGATAAAGCCATAGAACTAGTCTTATATATTATTCTTCTGAATTTCCTAATTCCATTCAGAGCCTAGCCTGATTTGAAACCTATCTGATTTAAATGATACGCATAGCCATGGTGGAATAGATCTCAGTTCTGACCATCAGTCTGCTGGAAACCAGCAAAGCTGAGAGCTTGAACTCAGAAGAGATTTATGACTGAATCAAAATGCACAGCTTATCTTCCCTCTGTGTCTTGGGACACTTATTAAAGGAGAGTGAGCAAACTCTAATTCTTGGGGCAAGAGCTTAGTTAATCTCTGTTATCTTTTTGTTGTGGTGGAGGTTCTGTTATAAGCAATTTGTTTGCCAGAAATCCTGAAACAAGTGTTCCCCACATCAACATGGACCAGAGTATGCATTTGTTTGCTTTGGTTACGTATACCTGCCACAAGATAAACAGAATTTGCATCTAAGAGCTAAGACCATTGAAAGCAAACACTGAAATCTTCTGCATATTTTATCTAGAGTTAGAAAAAGTGGACATTAAATTTCATTCTGCTTTAATGCCACTTTTGTGAATGGTTCTGAAGCTAATTTGAAGTAATTCAGCTAGAAGTGGATTAGAGGCATATTTTCCTACAGGCTATAAAATGCTAAGTGTTATCTTTTCTTCAGTTTGGTGTTCAACATAACATTACTGTAATAGAATTTCATTGAAAACAATAGGAGTATATAGAGACTACCTAATGCTGTCCCTGCTAAGACAGATAAGAAGCTTTCTTATATCCACCTGGAACACTGCATTGGTCCATTTAGATGAGTACAGTATTGCAAAGTTTGGAAACATAATTTTATTTTATTTGTTTTACCACAAGTACTACAACTCCCAGAATTTTCCAGCGAACATGGCCACGCTCCATGCTGTCTTTGAAATTCTGGGAGTTGTGAGGCAAACAGGTAACATTTCAAAACTCTGTAGTATTGTCTACACTGACAGGTCCTAGATTAAGGATTTAAAATAACTCTACTTGGAAATGTCAGGAACTGAACCTACAACCTTCTGTGTGCACATTATGTGAGCTATAGTTCAGTATTTTGCCAGGGAGTGTTCTCCTAACCCAGAGCAAATCTGTTATATTTATCTAGTAGTGTCTGGATCTTATGAGATTGCTGAAGGAAATGGCCTTTGATTACCTTCAGAGTTCTGCTCTGCCCCTTTCCATGGCTCATATCTTCTATGTCAAGAGCTGATGAAATTCTAAGGTACGGGGAGAGAAGCAAAAAGAATATATGAACTGGTTGTTGTTGTTGTGGGTTTTTCATCCTCTGAAGATGCTGGCTACAGAGACTGGCAAAATGTTAGGAAGAACAACCTTCAGAACACGGCCAAAGAGCCCGAAAAACCCACAACAACCATTAGATCCTGGCCATGAAAGCCTTCGTGAATACAATATATGAACTGTTGGACAGCTCAGTAGTTTAGGTCTCTGACTGCAGAGCAAGAGGTTGGGAGTTTGATTCCCCACTGTGCCCCCTTGACTGAGACTGGACTTGATGATTCATAGGGTCCTATTTTCTCTTACGTTCCCAAGACCAACTAAAAGACCACATCAATTCCTTCCAAAATAATGTGGTGTAGTAGTGAGAGAGTTGGGCTAGAACTTGGAAGCCTTAGGTTTAAATCCCCGCTTGGCCACGAAACTCACTGGGTAACCCGGAGCCTGCTGTGAGGAAGGCATGGGTGGAGGGAAGAGGAGATACACTGCCTTGAAGGAAAAGTGGATTGGCGTTGCCCTAAATAAAGAAGTAGCAACTTGCTTCCATGTGTGCTCATTTCCTTCCAACTTGCACTGCTGCCTAATCAACAAAGCTGTGTAGTCAGGCAATGGAGATCCCAATGGAAATCAAATCTTCGATTTTTCTACATGCAAAGCATGTGGTCCGTCACTAAACTGCCACTCCTTCCCCATTATTAAAATATGAAGAATGTGGCAGTGGTGAAGGACAATGAACAGGATTTTGCTTATTCTATAAATCCATTTATCTATAAATGTATTTATCAGTCCATTTACTTATAAACCTATTATAGCCAAAAATACCCTTTTGAACAACGTTTTTAATTTTCTGGTTCATTCATTAGGGGTGGCTTTGTCATGAGGTTGTAAAAGTTACCTCACTGGATTAAAACCCTCAGCGGCTTGCTATGGGATTTGGCATTTATTTCATTGTCCACCTGGCCCCACATACAGTGGTGCCTCGCATAACGAGCGCACCATTTAACGACGAATCTGCATAGCAATCTATTTTTTTAGATCGCTAATGCAATCGCATTGCGATGTTTTAATGGGTAAAACATCGCATTTAATGGGTAAAACATCGCATTGCGATGATTGGTAAGCGTTTCACTTACCGATCTTCGCATTGCAATGTTTTTTGAACAGCTGATCGGTGGTTCCAAAATGGCCGCCGAGTGACCAAAATGGCCACCGCAACCATTTTCATGCCCTGCCCTCACTTACCGAGGGCACAAAAATGGCGGCGCTATGGAGGAACTTCACTGAATGGTGAGTTTGGGCCCCATAGGAACGCATTAAATGAAGTTTAATGTGGTCCTATGGCTTTTTCCGTTCCGTTTAGCGATGTTTCCTCATAGCGATGATTAATCCGGAACGGATTAACGTCACTATGTGGGGCACCATGTATGTATTTGTGAATATAAGTACACAAATTAACACTGAGCAGTACAGTGTATCAGGTCAACATTGGCAGTGTGGGAAGAAGGAGAGATCTCTAAATTCTTCTTGTATTTTCCTTCTACTTCCCTTTCATTCTTTTTTCATTTTCCACTTGTAAACATATTGATTTTTCCTTAGCATCCAGGAGCTGCTATTACTATACAGATCACAAGTGTGAGACAGGTCATGTGCTGAGTGGCTCTGCAACCTAAATAATATAGATAGAATAAAGAGAAAGAAGTAGCATGTTTCTGTTGAGAATTTTGATTATAATGTGTATTCTCATAACATCAGCAGAGTAAAGAGATATTGGTTAGCAGAGATACTTATGACACTATGACACTGAGAGAGTAAAAGCAACAACTTAGTCTATTTACATATATACATAGAGAATAGACATTCATCTGGCAGCATAACATGACATGAAGCAACACACAGCATATGAAAAAGTGATCTGACTTACAGCAGATAAAGATGTTCATTTTACACATGACTTATGTACAGTGGTGCGTCACTTGACAACGATAATCCATTCCAGGAAAATCGTCGTTAAGCGAAAACATCGTAAAGCAAAATTAAAAACCCCTTTGAAACGCATTGAAACCCGTTCAATGCGTTCCGATGGGGTAAAAACTCACCCTCCAACAAAGATCCTCCATACGGCGGCCATTTTCACTGCCTATATAGAGAGGAATCCATCCCTAAGCACAGCGGGGAGCCATTTTAAGCACCTGGTGGCCATTTTGAAAACCTGACGATCAGTTGTTTTTGATTGTCGCTAAGCGAAATTCCCCCATTTAGACCATAGTTTTGCGATCGCAATTGCGATCGCACAAAGATCATAAAGCTGATTCGTTGTAATGTGGGGCAATCATTAAGCGAGGCACCACTGTACAGTTCTGTGACCAATCAGAAAATACATTACTTCATTTTCTGTTACACAAAGTTTTATTGTGTACTACTATACAACATTAATATTTAATACATTTTCATATTAAGATCTCAACAGTTTCAAGGACAGGCATATAGGAGGGAGCAGGTTGCACAGATTAGGTTAATATATGTGTGTGTGTTTTTAAATGGAAGCCCTATGTTACTGAGAGAGGGGGGGGAAATATCAAGTATGGACTTGCTGCTGTAAACTGCAACTCGGTTTGACATCTCTCCCTCTATAGTGTGTCCATCATGAATTCTATCCTATTCTTTTTGTCACTCTGCTGGTGGAATGCTCTTCCTCAGCTGAACGGGGAGGTACGTAGCTTCCATCAGTTTCCATATGGCATTGGGAAACAGCACTGGAGAAGAATGGCAATCCTTTATTTATATAATTAATTGGGATAGCGAGGCAGACAGGCAGGTAGATAGATATCCAGGTGGCACCTTGTCTTTCTTTTTTCTTTCACATCGACCATTCTCTGGATGGTTTCCTCCTTCAATGAGGAAATAAGTCTATTGTTCTTCTTTGTGATGCATGGTCAACTCTGAGGCTCCATCTCCATGATGTCTGCCCACATGCTTGTCTATATAGAAGCCTGCTGAAGTTTCTGTAACTTAACCTAGGTTTGTTTTATCATGTCCTACCCTAAAATCCCTGAATGGATTTCTTGGAGCAAGGCATATAAGGTTTTTTTTTTTTTTTTTTAAATCTTGCCACAAATATTTTGAGTGATTAAATGATAATTAATAATTATGTACCATCAGTTTGATTACATCTCATGGAAAGCTTCCCAGGGTTTTCTAGTATTCAGGAGCCGATTACCACTGTGTAGCTTGTCCAAGGCCATATAGGAGGCGGGGAACTTAGCCGCCTCAGCCATACACATTCTGGCTTATCTCAGCTGTCCCCTCTTCTGGGAAAGACAATGAGGATACAATGTCCTGGCCTCTGTTTCTGGAGCCAAGGGTGACAACCTGCTGAGATATACCAGCTCATAGCTTTGTTTAACCCTGTTTTATGGTCATTAGCACAGCATGCTCACCTTCTGCACCCTACAAGTGTAAATACCACAAATTCCTATGGGGAGGAGATTTTCTCTCTCTATTTTAAACTCCTGCAGGGCCCATCACATTTCTGGAGCTGGATTATAGAGGGGAGGAGGTGTGGAAAAAAAGGGCCTCTCTTTTTGTTGCTTGTACTGGCAGAAGTCAGCAGCAGAATGAACAGTTTTCTATTCAAAGGGACTCCAAAGTTGTGGTGTTCTTAGATGCAGAAAATATACAGACTAGGGGTAAATTGCACTAGATGTTGCAGAGAGGGAGACGGAGTCCCTATTTTTCAGCTGGAGTCCTGGATTTCGGTCTCTGGACATTCCACTCTAGGTGAGGAATAATTGGAAGAAAACAAAGCTTTGCTCAAAATACCATGTTTTCTGATTAAATCTTTGTAAACAGGTTGCCATAGTAACGCAAAATGCAGCATTAAATATGATGGTCGCATCTGTCTAGTTTTACATCTGTTGCCCTCCTCTTTACACAAGAACATATCTGTGTGCTTCATATTCATCTATTCTAAAAGCGTTCCTGCTTGTGGCTGTTTTATATTCCCAGTCCAGAGGACACATGACAATACACACACTGGTCTTCGCTGGGAGCTTAAAGGGAAGGGCTAGGGTTTTGTTTTGTTTTTTAATTTGGCACCCAGGAGTTGAGAGTAACGTGGAGGCTGACTACCTGGGCTGTTCAGCCCATTATTTGGAATGCTCCAGGGTTAGGCTAGTGTGCTCTTAAAGGTGGCAATCAGAAACATTTTTCCTAGATTGCACCATTCCGCTCCCAGAGCATTCCCACCTGCACCTTTCTGGCCCCTGACCAGGGGCTCCTCCTCCTCTGGCCTGGGTAAACTTTCTCTGACTTGAATCACCTGCGATCGCTGGAATTGATCCAAAGCAAGCCTTCCTCTTTCAGTTTACCAATATAATGAAGTGGCTGAATAAGCAAGTCACTTCAAGATGTTGGCAAATTAATCACTTCCCCTGCTCAGACATTAGTGACAGTCTATATACAGAAGATTTTTTCCCCACACTTGGCAGAGAAAGTGGGGGAAAATCTGCTGTATTGAGACCATCACTACATTAGTTATAAGTTAGGTTTTTTTTAAAAAATGTCTTTGCCTTGCTTTAAAGGGCCAGTCATGAAACTGCTTGAAGTCACATCCACAGTGGTGGCTCTGGTTGCAGGCAGTTTCTCAATCAGACCTTTAAGTGAAGGCAAAGAAAATATTTTTTTTTAAAAAACTGATGCACTGCATCAGTCTACATACTGTCAAAAATATTTTTCCCTCTTCCCCTACCCTCTGCTGAGCATGGGAAGTTATTAATTTGCCAATATCCTGAAGTGGCTCACTTATTAAGCCACTTTACAATGCTAACAGGAGCCATTTCTGTATGAATAGCCAGGCTTGATTAGATCATTCTAATCAAGTCCAGCCATTTCCAAGCATCCCACAATAGTTCACTCCCTGCTGCTACTGTAGCCATACCCTAGGTCTGGTCAGGTGTTTTGTGTGTCACCCTAGGACTGCTTACTTAAATGTTGAGCTTGGGAAAGTTACTTTTTGGATAACAGCCCGTAGCTATAGCCATGCTGGCTGGAAGATTTTGTGAGATACAGTACAGTACAGTAACTTTTGCAGAAGTAATAATCTCCACTGAACTCAGGAGGGCTTAATCTCAGGAAAGTGTGCACAGAAATGCAACTTTATGGAACATCTACTGTATATTAGTTGAACTTAAATACCTGTATATGATTGGAGATTTACAAGTCCAGATTTACTTTTTAAAGCTACCCAAATTTTCAGTAATAAAAGAGCTTTGTTTTAAAAAAATATTGAGGAAGATCCTGAAAAGTCATGAAATAAATAGCATAGAATTCTTATCATTTGAAAGATTATTTTATGCCCTATGAATTTTTTTATCTCAAATAAGCAATGCTATATTTGTCTTCTACCTGAAATACTCAGTGGAATTCCCAAAATGCTGCTGGGACCTGAGTTCAGATTCCCACTGAGTCATGAAACTCACTGGTGGATGGCAACAGTAAACCTCTGCTTGATTATCTCACGTACCTTGAAAACCCTATTACTATTATTCTAAGTCAGTAAAGGCTTGACACACATAACAACAAAACACTAAAAGGTCTTGGGAATTCCAACTATTAGTACCTTAAGAGAGTAAAGAAGAAATCCTGTATGGAAGGTCACTTCTGGTTTTGTAAAAGGGCCCTAAGATAGTATGCACTTGCATGTCAGCTCAGGGAAAAAATCAGAAACCTGTGTTTATCGGAGCGGTCATTTATCCCAGATAAAGGGATAATTCTAGAATGAAATCAGATAACCATTTCCAATCATATCAAAGTTAATCTGAAAATCTCAGTTATAAGTCTTTTCATTGTTGCAGAAATTTCAGGCAACATCAGCTTGTCTAATTCTACAACCTTTTTTTTGTCTGCATTGCTTCTATGTTCCACAAGCACAAACATACTTTAAAAGAGTAACCGGTTGCAATGTATTGAAAACATCATGACAGTTATGCAAAAACTGGAGGCACAAGTGCTTAAAAACGATGAAAACTAAAAAAGCGTTGTCCTTTCTGGTCTGGCCCTCCACCTACCCCTCTAGAGATCTTTGCTGCTCTTCAGCTGCAGCAAATGTTATCACCACCAGGAAACAGTTGGGTGGGCTTTTCAGAGCCGGGCCATATCCAAATGTTGGGTGTGGCTCCCTCCCCATATACCAACCACATGTCCCTGTTTTTGCCATCTCACCAATGTATTTTCCCTGGCAGTAGAGCTCTGCTGAGGAGGCATCCCCATGGCTTATCCTGAGTGCACTGTCAGAGTATTTTTCACGGTGGTGTTATGACTTGGCGTCCTGCCAGCATAGCAGGGCTTTTCTTGAATCTTATAACCTCTCTGCCAAACCTCAAGTGCCCTTAAAGAGACTTAACTGTTTAATCTAAACATTCCAGCAAGGCATGCTGAGGGAGAAAAACAATAGCCACAACTACTACTGGTGTTTGTGAAAGATCTCCATAACTACGTATTTTTCGCTCCATAAGACGCACCTTTCCATAAGACGCACCAAATTTTTAGGAGAAGAAAACAGGAAAAAATTATTTGCTTTCTTCTCCTAAAATTTGGTGAGCCTTATGGAGAGGTCCATCTTATGGAACACACCCTAGGGTCCTAGGGTGTGTTCCAGGACCCTTTGGAGCCTCCCCCTGCCTCCCTCGGGGGCGAGAGGGGGTGAAATCGCCACCTTCTGGGGCTCTTCTGAAGTTTCCCAAGCCTCAGAAGAGTCCCCAAAGGTGGTGATTTCATCCCCTCTGGCCCCCAGGGGAGGCAGGGTCAGTCTCCAAAGAGTCCTAGAACACACCCTAGGACCCTTTGGAGACTCACCCTGCCTCCCCCGGGCGACAGAGGGGGCAAAATAGGCAGCTTCAAGGATCTTTTCTGAGCCTTTCCAGGCTCAGAAAAGGTCCTGGAAGCTCCCGATTTTGCCCCCGCTGTCCCCGTGGGGGTGGGTGGGTGGGAGCCTGGCAAGGGTCCAAGGGAGCCTCCCACCCCCCCATGGGACCAGGGGGGGTAAAATCGCCAGCTCCCGATTTTACCCCCCCTGGCCACGTGGGGGTGGGTGGGGGGAGGGTGGCATGGGTCCAAGGGAGGGTCCCTTGGACCCTTGCCACCGTCCACCCACCCCCCACGGAGCGGGGGGGGGTGTTTAAAATCGCCAGCTTCTGAGTGTGTTTGGAGGCTTATCAAGCTTCCAAACACTCCCAGAACCTGGCGATTTCGCCAGGGCTGGCCCCGTGGGGGGTGGGGGGAGGGTGGCAAGGGTCCTGGGAGGCTCCCTTGGACCCTTGCCACCCTCCACCCACCCGCCCATGGGACCGGGGGGGGGGGGTAAAATCGCCAGGTTCTGGGAGTGTTTGGAGGCTCCCCAAGCCTCCAAACACTCCCAGAAGCTGGCGATTCTAACCCCCCTGGCCCCGTGGGGGTGGGTGGGGGGAGGGTGGCATGGGTCCAAGGGAGGGTCCCTTGGACCCTTGCCACCCTCCACCCACCCCCCACGGAGCGGGGGGGGTGTTTAAAATCGCCAGCTTCTGAGTGTGTTTGGAGGCTTATCAAGCTTCCAAACACTCCCAGAACCTGGCGATTTCGCCAGGGCTGGCCCCGTGGGGGGTGGGGGGAGGGTGGCAAGGGTCCTGGGAGGCTCCCTTGGACCCTTGCCACCCTCCACCCACCCCCCCATGGGACCAGGGGGGGTAAAATCGCCAGGTTCTGGGAGTGTTTGGAGGCTCCCCAAGCCTCCAAACACTCCCAGAACCTGGCGATTTTACCCCCCCTAGCCACGTGGGGGTGGGTGGGGGGAGGGTGGCAAGGGTCCTGGGAGGCTCCCTTGGACCCTTGCCACCCTCCACCCACCCCCCCATGGGACCAGGGGGGGTAAAATCGCCAGGTTCTGGGAGTGTTTTGAGGCTTGGGAAGCCTCAAAACACTCCCAGAACCTGGAGATTTTGCCAGTGCTGGCCGGTGCGTGGGTGGGAGGAGCGTCGCAAGGATCTGAGTGAGCTCCCAGGACCCTTGCGACGTTCCCCCCACCTGGAAGCTGGCGATTTCGCCAGTGCTGGCCCCGTGGGGGCGTGGGGGAGCCTCGCAAGGGTCCTGGAAGGCTCACCCGGACCCTTGCGATGCTCCCCCCCACGGGGCCAGCAGCGACGAAATTGCTGCATTCACACCATTAGACGCACTGACTTCCCCACCCACATTTTGGAGGGGGGAAAGTGCGTCTTATGGTGCAAAAAATACGGTATCTGGGGCTAACTGCAGCTAATTGTCAAGGTGCTGGAACATGTCTCAATTGCATGCCTGGCCAGACATGTTATTATGCAATCAAAACGTACTCCAGCACCTTGACAATTGACCACAATTAGCCATGACAGGTTGCATAGACTTTATGCCAACACTACTGTAATAGGATTCAAGTTATTGGTCACTCTGTGGAAAAGAAAGAAGCCACATATTATTTTGACAGAGGACATGCTCACATTCACAAAAGCAGAGGCATTCTGACCAAAGAGATAACATTGCTTTGTGATTGGAGGGGGAAAAAATCCTCACATGGTTTGTCATGCTTTCTCTTCTGCAAACAACAGGTGTTAAGGTGGAATGGCACAAAACATTATCTTGGTATGTTGCAAAGGCAGAATGAATAACAAACCATTGCACAAGTGGTCGGATACATCACTGATCTTGCAGTTTCCTTAACCAAGTCTACATAAATCTTGACCTCTTGTGGGCACAAAACTGATGCCCTAAATGTATCATAAGAAATGTGTTATTTGAACAGTAATGGCTGGGCATAAAGTCACAGGGAGCTCTTTCCATGTTCTTTAATAGCAGCCTGGTGGGTGCTTGTTCACATCATTTGCAAGATTAAAGGGAACATTTCCAAAGTTCAATTCAATCAATTGATGGAGAACTGATATACAAATAAGTGATGTGTTCTGTGTGGAACTGACAGCTCAATCAGTTATGGCTGCCATTTGAAGGGGATCTGTGGGCATTTGTGGCAACTCTTATTACATGACAAGAAGTAACATGTTCAGGGGTTGGGGGACATATGCTGGAGAAAATAGCATACAAGAAGATCCAGACTCCCAAGGAGTGTCAACTACCTTTCCTTTACTCAGCCCCCCATTGGTAGCATAGAGGGGGAAAGATGAGTATGAAAAGAGCAATGGTTATATTCTGCCACTTTAGAAAGTGTTGCTAGCCTATCTCTCTGCAACATGAAAACTGAGCTACACATTACAGTAACTGTGTGAACTTGTGTTAAGTATTTGTTCTTTTTTCCTTTCCTGTTAAGACTATGAGTTTGATGGATGGATATTCGTCTTTGTTCTTTTTTTCAGTGAGCACATCATGTCATTACTACAGCAAACCAATTTGTCCCCAGAGTGCCCCTACGTGCACCTATCTAAGCCTCTGTCAGAGGCTTCCACTTTTTTTGGTGCAGGTAGGTATGCTCTAATTTGGTCCATTTCCAGTGCGTGTAATCACTGGGAATGGACCAGGAAGTGAACCTTAATCTGGGAAGGCTCCATCCGCTGTCAATTTCTGGTATTATGGCATAATAAGTAAGACACTTCAGGATATCAGCAAATTGAACACTTCCCGTATCCCTCAGTGGTGGGACAGGGTACACAAAATTATTATTATTATTCAGTCTGCTAGATGGTTGCTGATGCGGAGCATCAGTTAGATTAAATTTTTTTAAGTTTATTTTCTTTATTTTGCCTGAATAGCTGACTGAGAAACTTCCCACCACCAAAACTTCACAATATATGTAAGAAATGGACAGCAGAAGGAGTCAGATGAAATAGGGTCACTTGAGATCCATCCATCCATCCATCCATCCATCCATCCATCCATCCATCCATCCATCCATCCATCCATCCATCCATCCATCCATCCATCCATCCATCCATCCATCCATCCATCATGCCATTTGGATGTGAGGATTGCAGCTAATGGCATACCACACCCCCACCCAACCTCAAGCCTATTTAGACCCCACCAGCCTTTTCTGAAAGAGCCAGAGTAGATGAGCCATGAGACTACTACTTTATGTGTTTGTCAACCATGGATGTTTGAATTTCCAGCTCTTACGAAAATCTCTGTTCAACTATCTATGTGCAGTCTCGGGATGTCAAGAGGTGAGAACAGGGAAGTCCTGTAATGTTGGGTCAGGGTCAGTGGTGTGTTATATGTGAGCCCTGCTGCCACCTTTCCTAGGTGCCTAGCAGATGAAGAACCTCCCAGCAAAAATCCCACGGATTCCAGACTGGTTTTGTCACTCATAGGAGTTTTTATGAAACACACAGAGTCAACCCCAACTACCCCTTCCACTGCATTAGGTAAAGGTAAAGGTTCCCCTTGACATTTAGTCTAGTCATGTCACCACTAGGGTGCGGTGCTCATCCCCGTTTCCAAGCCGTAGAGCCAGCACTTGTCCGTAGACATTTTTCGTAGCAATGTGGCCAGTGCGACTAGACACGGAACACCGTTACCTTCCCACCGAGGTGGTACCTATTTATCTACTCGCATTTACATACTTTCGAACTGCTGGGTTGAAGGAGCTGGGACAAGCAATGGGAGTTCACTCCATCACGTGGATTTGATCTTACGACTGCTTGGTCTTCTGACCTTGCAGCACAGAGGCTTCTGCGGTTTAACCTGCAGCGCCAACACGTCCCTTCCACTGCATTACCAAGGGGTTAAGTTCAAGCCCTAGCCCCTGCGCATAGTCAGTTTAACTGGGGCACTAGTTGACCTCACTGGAGTCCCCAGAAGTTGAGGTCCAGAGAAGCAGGCAGGAACTATGAGTCCTGATCCAGGACACAGTCCTTTTAAGGAGGGATGTTAAAGGCAGGTGATAAGGACTGGGCTACACAGTGCTGCTGCTCCTGGAGCCTCCTTTGGCACACTTGTTGCTGCTTGCGTCTTCAGTGCAATGCACCCCTCGTACAGTCTGAAATGACAAACAGCATCATGGTTTCTTTCAGGTACATATTCATAAAGATAAAAGGAAGTGGTAGGCGACCTACACTAGGTGTATAGGTCAGTGACACACATGTGGTTCCATAGAATTTGCAATCTGGATTTAAAGAAGGACCTGGTTAGTTCTTTTCTTTTCTTTTTTGGCAATTGCATACAAACAGACTTTTGTTTAAGGTCAGAAAGTGTTTTCATAAAAAGTGACAGCTGAAGGTTGGTTTATTCTCGGAAAAGCTACCATGGCTATAAAACTTAACTACTTCTCAAAACCCACATGCGTCACTGTATTTTTAGATATTCCCTGCTGCCTTATCTATAGCTGGAGTGGAAAACAGGTTTGAAGGCAAAAACATCATTCCTAGTGTGAAGGGCAAAAAGCAATGGACTCTGTTGTTTTTGGCACGTGGCCAGATTCCTGTTACTATAACGCTTATTAATTGATTATACGTATACATATCTGGGTGGGAGCAGAGCCATTCCTATTTCCATGTTAAAAGCAATCAGATAGAAATGCAGAAACGTTGATGTGTTTCTCCCCTCAAAGGTTTTGTCAAAGAAATCATCTCATGATGAGGATGGTCTATGAAAATTTCATTTTTGTAAATGGGAAAAAAGTGTGTTCTGATGGGACCATTGAAAGCCTTGCCCTCACAGGCCTGTTTATCAATTGATAAGCAGAGGACTGTTTACAGGACACACTTTGATGGAGATGAAATAAGCTGTAGAACAGAACAAACGTCTAAGAGTTCAGGAAAGCTGCTCAGATTGCGTCCTGTTGAGCTGAACTCAGACCATTGGACATGTCTTGTGGCTGTGCTAAGGGCATAGTAGCTCCTCGGTTCTTGTATTCCCACACAGGCAGCAAACCCACAAAGTCTCTCATGTCCATTGTGAGCCAGCGGTCAGCTTGATGAGGCACAGATTGCCGAAATCTTGATGCAGGTAGATCAACTTTTCAGGCAGAGTAGGTAGCTTCCTGGGATGTACCAATCAAAGAGCACCTGTATTGCAAAAGTACTACAAATACTTGTATCCTTAAGTTGCTTCCCGTGTTCTTCTTGGTCAAACTAGGCAAACAGTGAAAAAGAATCTTGAATGGAATTACAGGAAATTAAGAACCGCACTCTGCATTTGGGCTGTTTAGTGACAGAGCATGGTACATGTTTATGAAGGATCTCAAGTTTGATCAGTAGCCTCTCTAAGTAGTGGTAAGAAAATTTCCTGCCTGAAAATCAAATACTTAGATACTATAATACAATGGTTTCCAGCCTTGGGTCCTCAAATATTCTTGGAGTACAACACCCAGAAATCCTGGCCAGCACAGCTGGGGGTCCAAGGTTAGAACCATTAGTACAGTACAAGCTTATCATGTATTTAGAAGCAGTGTTCCATGAAATGGTGAAAGATGTCTAGTTGCTCCAGCATGTGCTTTTTCTCACCTCTTCTAGCTCTACTTTGTTTTGCAATCAGAAATTCTTGTGCTTGAGGAAAAACTTGTCAATTGCAGAGAATACAGTGCACTTTCACACTGGCATTTCTTTCTTTAAACCGATCACTATAGACTATTTAACAAGCTTGTGCAGTCCAGATATCTTGGACTACAGCTAACCATTAATACTGGAGGCCAAGCAGTGAAAGCAGAGGATCAGCAATGTGGCTAAGGTTCTAGAAGAGCACAAAGGCTGCATGTTTACAGTTGATGTTCTAGGTGTGGATTTCCTGCACTGACAGGGAGCTGGACTCAACGACTCTTGAGATCCGTTCCAGGTCTATCGTTCTATGCACATATATGGCCTAAGCCAGGGATGGGCAAAATGCAGGCCCCCTGGTCAATGTAGTGGCCTCCTGGTCCCCCCCATGTCCTAATTTTTTGTACCCAAAGTCCTCTTGTTCCCTCTAGGGAAGCTGGGGACAATTTTGCTATAGTCTGAATGGCCCCCAGCATCCATGCCCCTTATATATGTCAGGAAAATGATCCCATGCCCCGCTGAGATCATCTGCCTCTGGTCAAAGATGTCCCTGAATGGTCCACCTCTGCTACTGTAACTATTTCTAGACTTGAGCCTATGCTGGCACCTTCTTGAGTCGCAAGAATCATGACATCATACACTACACCCTCCCCAAAGGCTTCCTTGTTTTCTCAGAGCATAGCTGCATTCTTCTCAATAGTGGTGAAAGAAATGGATTTTCCCAGGAACAGTATATTGTTGCAAGATATCCTTGTTGGAATGCAAAATACCCAATGGTGGTTTGGTCTTGAGTTCACAGTTTAGAGCCATTAATTATATAAAAGACCTGTTCCTCAGTGTTTGATATGAACTAATCGAGCAACCTACACATTTGGTCATTCCTCATAGGGCCTGTTGGCTATGGGTATTATAGTGATTAGCACCTGCTCTTTGAAATTTGCTACTGTATCACTATTTCTCTTAGTATCCCACTTGGTGACCATCTGGATTTGACATGACACTGTGACAAACCCAGACCTACTGGGATCTGCCACACTTTCACTAAGCTGCCACCAACCATTCCCTATAAGAAGTCACACAGACCAGGGATGGATTTTCAACAAATAAAAGAATAAGGTTTATTTAAAACAACACACAGGGGAAATAAAATGATCAGGTGAATAAGATATAGTAACGTGGCTTAGTCTCATTCATACATGCATACAGTTTGGTTCACACAGAACACTTAACTTGAAGCACAGACCCTGAACCTATCGGTTCTGGCTAACCAACAGACAGCTGAACCTATCAGGTTGGTACTGACTGACACACAGTAGTACCCTGTCTGACACACAGACTCCCACACCAGCTTCTTCTTCCCAGCTGCTGCTTCTTCTCCTAAACTCTCCACACACGCTCCACATATATATACAGTACAGCCCCTCCTCCTGATGTCCCGCCTTCCACTCCCCATAGGATGGAACTTTCCCTCCAAACCCATGACAGACAGGTAACATCAGTGCTGTATGTAACACCTCCCCTCTTTATAAGTTGTTTTGTAGGGGGAAAGCTAAGGTGCTTTTTCCCAAAAAACAACCTGGATAAACACACAACAACAGTTATACATACAATATCATACTTACTTATACTTACATTCTAAGTTAACCATATCAATTACAATACATCAATTTACCTTTATTCATACAAACCAAGTTCAAAAAACAGGTACATTTAACTTTTTGTCATCAATATATATACATAGTCCATGTTTCTTTCGCCGTCTTCATTCTTCAGGTCTTCTTGACAAGGCGTCAGCAACACAGTTCACTGACCCTCTGACCACCTTCACTTCAAAGTCATAGTCTTGCAGATTTAAAGCCCACCTCATAAGTTTGCTATTGTGGGTTTTCATTGTCTTTAACCATTGCAGTGGTGAATGGTCAGTGCACAGAACAAAATGTCTTCCCCAGATGTAAGGCTTGGCCTTCTGGATCGCGTAGACTATGGCCAGACACTCCTTCTCCACGGTTGCCAAATGTCTCTCACCTTTTTGGAGTTTCCTACTCAGGTAGGACACTGGATGCTGGTCACCATTCTCATCCTCCTGGCAAAGAACTGCTCCTACCCCGCTGTTAGACGCATCGGTGTAGATGATGAACTCCCGGTCGAAGTCTGGAGCACGCAGCACTGGATACTGGACGAGCGCCTCCTTCAACCTCTGGAACACCGCCTCACAGTCGCTGGTCCACGGGATGCGGTCATCAGCCTTCTTCCTCGTCAGATCGGTCAGCGGAGCCGCAATCTCGCTAAACCTCGGGATGAACTTTCTGTAGTAGCCCACCAACCCAAGAAATGATTTGACTTTTTTCTTGGTGTTGGGTCTGGGCCAATCACGAACTGCTTCTATCTTGGCCTCGAGGGGTTTTATCACTCCTCCCCCTACTATGTGACCCAAATATTTTATTTCTGGGCTACCCAGCTGCAGTTTGTTCTCTTTGCAGAGCCTAGGCCAAAGCACCTCCTCCCCTGGATTAAAGCGCCTCTCCCTGCCTTCCTGGTCATCCCAAGCTTTCTTTCTGACCTTTTGAGCTTGCAGGGTCTCTGCTGCTAGCTCTAGGTTTCCCTTTAGGTCATTCATCAAGGTGTCTATGTATGTCACAACATCTTGTGGGTCATCCTGGGTGATCTGCTCCCAATTTTGTTTGATCAAATCAAGGGGCCCTTTCACCCTTCTCCCAAATAAAAGTTCAAATGGACTGAACCCGGTACTGGCTTGTGGCACTGATCGATAAGCAAACAAAAGGGATTGCAGCTTCTGGTCCCAATTGTTTGGATTCTCTGCCAAGTAAGCCCTAATCATGCGCATTAGAGTCCCATTGAACTTCTCAGTTAACCCATTACTTTCAGGGTGATAGGCAGTGGTTTCCTTGTGCTTAATTCCACAGATTTGCCATAAGCGTTTCATGAGCTTCGATGTACATGATGCTCCCAAATCTGTGATTATTTCTGAGGCAAATCCCATCCTGGACATATACCCCACCAAGGCATCTGCCACTGTGTTAGTTTCAATGTTAGTCAAGGGTATGGCTTCAGGGTACCTCGTGGCATGGTCCACAATGGTGAGAATGAACCTGTTCCCCCTCTTTGTGGCCTTGGGCAAAGGTCCCACAATATCCACCCCTATGCATTTGAACGGAGTGTCAATCACAGGCAAAGGGCACAACTTTGCTTTGGTCCTGTCGCGGCTATTCCCCTGCCTTTGACACACATCACATTGTTTACAGAACTCCCTGATCTGCCTCCCTATGTCAGGCCAGTAAAAATTCTGTGTGATTCTCTGCTGTGTTTTGTTCACCCCTAAGTGCGCAGCAAACATGTCAGAGTGCCCCCTTTGTAAGATCATGGGGCGATACTTTTCAGGCACCACTAGCTGACTTCGGATCCCATCTCCCCCTTTTGAGATATTCCTCAGGGTCTCTCTATACAAAATCCCCTTTTTCTCTAGAAATCTCACTGGGGTTTCAGGTGTTAGCTGGGCGTCTGTCACCTGTTCAAAACACTTTTGGAGAGTGGCGTCTGCCTTTTGCTCTTGTCCAAATCTGCTGTCTGTGGTTAAGGTTTCCACCACAGCTTCTGAACTCCCCCCACCTGCTTCCGTCTCGGGCTCATCATTACCCCCCTGAACTGTCCCCGTGGTGGCTTGTGAACGTGTAATCACTAGCACCCGTTTCACATGTTCAGCCAGGTCATTTCCCACGAGCACGGCTGCTGGCAGAGTCGATGAAATCGCTAGCCGCCAAACTCCCCTCCAGCCTTGAAAGTTCACAGGGACCTCCGCTACTGGCAGTGAGATCACCTGCCCCTCAATCCCTGCCACCTTTATGCTCTCATTCGGGATTATATACTCCCTAGGAATAATATCTGGATGGCACAGGGTCACCTGGGAACAAGTGTCCCGCAGCCCCCGATACTGATGGTCAAGTATTCCTACGTCCACCCCTGCTGTTTCAAACAACTGAGAATCTGTTCTCACGAGCAAGCATCGCTTGACCTCCACAAGAGGACCATTTTCCTCAGCCTGATCAGCAGATGTACTTGTTCCAGATTGAGTAGCCATGGCAACAGGCTCCCTCAGTGACAATGAGCCTTGCTCTTTCTGGACACAGAACACAGCTTTTGGCTTGGTTCCACTCGAATCCTGAGGCACAATTCCTTTTAGCTGCTTTAATTTCTCACACTCTGAGATTAGATGGCCCTTTCCCTGACAGAAATAACATTTTCTGCTATATTTTGAGTCTTTCTCATCTTGTTTTGGTTTTCCCTCCAAAATCTGAGGTCTTGGTTTCATGTCTGAGGGCTTCCCTTCACCATGGGCCCCTCCCCCTTGCTGGCTTTTCCCTGGTCCCTGAGAGTACTTGCTGTAGGTTTCTTTTGGTTTATCTACAGATTTCCACTCAGCACCTAAGGGTTTTCTTATTTGATAAATAAAATCTGCGATCTCGGCTGCTTCTGCCACAGATTTCGGTTTCCTTTCCCTCACCTGGAATTTCAGTTCCCCATGCAGGACTGAATAGAACTGTTCCAGCGCTATCAAGTCTTTGAGCTGCTGAAAGGTCTCTGTCCCCTCCTGAGATAGCCATTTCTCTAGCAGCCTCACCAATTGGGCCCCCACTTGGGTAAAAGTCTGCTCTGGTTTCTTGGTGATTGACCTGAATCTTTGCCTCAGCTGTTCCGCATTTATCCCATGTCTTGCAAACACCAGTTTTTTAAACTCTGCAAAATCTTTCATCAGTTCCTGTGGCATCTCTGAATAAACTTCAGCAAGGCTGCCACTGATTAAAGATCGCATGATGGTCATCTTCTCAGTTTCCCTTACTGAGAAGTCCACAAACGCTCTTTCCACTAAGGAAAAGAACACCTCAGGACAATCTCCCTTGTGGTACACAGGGAATTTCTTCAGGTCAGCTTTAGACAATTGGCCTCCCTCAGAATCCCTATTGTTATTATTGTTCTGATTCATCAGTTCCAGTTTTCTTAACTCAAACGCCATTCTTTCTTTTTCCAGAGCAATTTTCTCTCTCTCCCTCTCCATTTCCATTCTCTGTCTCTCTAATCTTTCTTCTTTTTCCATTCTCTCTCTCTCTCTCTCTAATTCAAATTGCCGTTGTTTCTCTCTTTCCCTTTCCTCCATTTCCCTCACCCTCAGTTCATGCTGTTGGGCTATGAGCAATTTTCTGAGTTCTGGGTTCTGTTCTCCCGTGCTGTCACCTTGCACTGAGCCAAATTCATCCTCAGAACCTTGGTCAACCTGGGGGTCTTTCACTTCACCCATTTCTGCCATTTGGCTTCGAGTCAAGGGCATAATCCCCCCCCCCAGAACAGGCTGCTTTCAAAAGTCAAGCCTCAAAATAAAGCGACCACTTTTTTTCTCTTTTGCCTCAGAACCAGCTTTCTCTATAGATTGCTGCTGTCCTTCAGCACTAACTTGCAACAGTTGCGAGCTAGAGTCTACCCCCCTCTGCTAGGCCTCGCAGCAGGCAGGCTAAATCACTGTTACTTTACAGTTTTGCCTCAGCTTTTTTCCCGCCAAAACCAGGTTGCCTCAGAGCTCCCTAATCTAGCCCCCAATCTGAGGTTACACGTTCTTCTACTAGCTTACCCCCCCGTGAGGTAAGCCTAGAAGATTACCTACGCGCTCTCAGATTGTCCCTGACTAGACCCCCCTTGCTCTGGGCACACCTGCCAAGGCTTTGCTGGACCGCTGGACAACTGGACCAGTCATATCCCACACGCTGGACACCAATCAATGTGACAAACCCAGACCTACTGGGATCTGCCACACTTTCACTAAGCTGCCACCAACCATTCCCTATAAGAAGTCACACAGACCAGGGATGGATTTTCAACAAATAAAAGAATAAGGTTTATTTAAAACAACACACAGGGGAAATAAAATGATCAGGTGAATAAGATATAGTAACGTGGCTTAGTCTCATTCATACATGCATACAGTTTGGTTCACACAGAACACTTAACTTGAAGCACAGACCCTGAACCTATCGGTTCTGGCTAACCAACAGACACCTGAACCTATCAGGTTGGTACTGACTGACACACAGTAGTACCCTGTCTGACACACAGACTCCCACACCAGCTTCTTCTTCCCAGCTGCTGCTTCTTCTCCTAAACTCTCCACACACGCTCCACATATATATACAGTACAGCCCCTCCTCCTGATGTCCCGCCTTCCACTCCCCATAGGATGGAACTTTCCCTCCAAACCCATGACAGACAGGTAACATCAGTGCTGTATGTAACAGACACCACCTGCCAAAGCAGTTTAATGTGCTCAAGACCTAAACTAACCCCTCCAATTCAAGCTAGCTATTGTATCCAGCTGGACAGGAAAAATTGGATTCCTATAGTAGCTAAGTCAAGAATTCTGCCTGAACAATATGCTTATCCTGAACTCTGGTATTTCCCTCTATAGTTTGAGAGACCTTTGGTCCTCATTTCTATCTGGCTTCTTAACACTTCCTCCTAGTTTTCTCTTTTGCCCAACTTCTTACTTTGACCAATGGTTCCCATTTTCCGGATCATCTCAGGCTGCTGCAGTCCATGGTCCAGCCTTGATACAATATTTCTTCAAACTAGTGTGACATTAACAAAGCTATCTTGCACTAGGGCGGAACGTATTGTTCGCCACTGGTGGAACAGATATTCACAGATGATTGAAATAGATTAAGTGACTCTTCCCTTTCTACTTGGCATCCCAGATCAGAGAGCTTGTATATTTTTTCACCATCATGGAGTAAATAGCAGTGGGAGGAGGGATTTATATAGGGATTTGGTGGAGGCATAGGGTTATAATTCTGAGAATAGATGTCATGGTCCAAGTTCTGTTCTCTCCCCAACCCACGCAACTACTTCCACATTTCTAATATGTCATGTCCATGCCCAACACACATCAAATCACCTCAGAAGATGGCCAGAATACAGAATGATTCTGGCCTTAACCATGTAGATTAAACATAGAAACAGAGCATGGGGAGGTTGAATGCTGGCCTCTCCGCTTACGTTCCACTGAACATCAGCCTTGCCTTCCTTTGCAGCAACTCGAATGGAGTTCTAGTTAAGTCTGCTTGAATCCACACCAAATGCTCCATATACTGTAGCTGGGGATGCTGCTAAATTGGAAACCTTGAGGGCATGATAGGATTCTACCCATGGGAAAGTGAACATGCATAGAACTCCTTAGCACTCAGCACAACAAGGTTTCAAAGAGGTGTGACAGAACACTGGTGAACATTAGGACACAGGTGTTTAGAAAAGTTCCTTTTGAGGATCACAACTCCCAGAACCCCCCAGGCAGTATGCCTTGACCATGTTGGTTAGGAGATGCTGGCTGGGGGATTCTAGGAGTTATGGTCTTAAAAAGAAACATTTTCCATGCTCCGTTCAGCGTCAACACATTCAGCTCTGAACCCTGATTGTGCATTGGGCCAACCTGAACAGGCCTTTTGTCATGCTAGGTTTTGTCTGTCCAGAAAGAATCTGATGATGGAGTGATCAACCACCAGGCCCAATGACCTGTCTAATCCAGGGTGAAGCAACTCACCCAAATGAACAGTCACTTCTCTTTCTCTCTTGTTCTGTATGTCTGTATAAAGACATCTAAATGGTGAATTTATTTTACTTAGTTATTTTATTTAAAATATTTTACCCTAACTTTTTCCTAAAGAGGACCCAAGGTAATGTAGCTTATATCACAAAACCCACAATACTGTAAGCTGAAAACAGAAAATTATTCAAATATAAAGAATTAATAACAGTATATTAAAAATGTTAGATAAAAGCATTGCAAAAAAACCCACACACCAGATTTAGAAGCAACAAAATATAAATCATCCCATTCATTGTCTCCTAGACAGTCAGTCACTATGGAAAAACCTGTCTGAAGAGAAAGGTATTTATCACAGAATACTAAAAAATTCTTGGATTGACAAGATGTCAATGAAAGAATATGAATGAAAATGAGTAAGTACCAAGAAATCACAAAACACACAAAAGGCAGGAAGCTAGAATCTTTTGGTTATATATTGAGAAATGAGAAGTACAGATTGTAATAATTGATCATTTGGGGCAAAATAACTGGAAAAAGAAAAGCAGGAAAGATGTATTGACAGAAGAACACTGGAGACTGGCTTAAATGCCACAACATTATTGTCTTAGGGTAACACCTCCAGGATCAGAAGGAGCAGAATGATGAGTGGAACAAGAAGAACAGTCATAACCCAAACTTAGTAAACTTCCTTTTCTGAATTTTTCAAATATTTTAGATGCATCCCATGCCACTTCAATGAGGGCAAAATGTCATTGCTTTGCAGTCAAATCTGTTGGACAAGCAGTAGCGGCACTTAATAGAAAGTTGATATTTGCATAGCTCTGACACTGTTTTGAGTATGTTCTTTTGTCAGAATAACCCTTTGCAGGCTATTGGTGTGAGAAATACAAAAGAACTGGAATTTCTTTTAAACATTCTCTTGATGTTTTGTTTGCTTCTGTGGGTGCATGTTAGGTGGATGGTACTGAATGTCATAGTCACAGACCTGATGCAAAATGTCTGGGAACCAGAGCTTGGAAAACTATGTTTTTGAAATACAGCTCCCAGAATTCCCCAGGCAGGATGATTACTCCCCTCACACATTCTTTGAGTGGAACATTACAGACATTTGTAACAGAATGATAAGATTGTGAGTGGAGGAAGAAGAGCAGTAGACCTCTTACTTTGGGCTGTATTTCTTCCTTCCACAACCTAATACTTTCAAGCTACAATTTGCATCATGACTACGAGACATATGCTGATTTATCATCCTAACCTATGGGTTCCATACAGCCCCCATTCTGTGGGATGCCCTTCCCAGATTGGGATGCCTTGTTCCAATTTAGCATGTGGTGAGGACTTTCCCTGGGTCTGAGCATTTCAGCAAGTGAAGTAAGTTTGAGTATGGTTTTTCCCTGTTTTGTTGAATCACAAGGATGTTTTACCCCCCAGAAAGACTTGTTTCTCTAGTTTTAGTTTTGTAACGTTTTATATATTTTTGTTTTTTTTATTATAGTGCATTCCACCTTGAGAGTTCTTTCCCGAAAGATAAAGTAATACTGTCCTTTTATTCTCTCCCTTTCGCTCCCTTTCTCTTTCTCCTTTTTACCTCTCACACATGTCAAGCTAATAAATAAATAAGCTTTTCCCTCCAAACTAAAGTCTAGGTCCAAGTACAATATCACAAGGGACGTGGTGGCGCTGCGGGCTAAACCACAGAAGCCTCTATGCTATAAGGTCTGTAGATCTTCAGCCGTAAGATCGAATCCACGTGACGGAGTGAGCGCCCGTCGCTTGTCCCAGCTCCCGCCAACCTAGCGGTTCGAAAGCATGCAAATGCAAGTAGATAAATAGGGACCACCTCGGTGGGAAGGTAACAGCGTTCCGTGTCTAAGTTGCACGGGCCATGTGACCACGGAAGATTGTCTTTGGACAAAACGCTGGCTTGGAAACGGGAATGAGCACTGCCCCCTAGAGTCGAACACGACTGGACAAAAATTGTCAAGTGGAAACTGTACCTTTACAAATGTTTGTGATGTTGGTTTTTTGGCACCAAAGCCCTGCACTTCATTGCTACCCTTTCCTGAATCTGGGGGAGCATTTTTTAATATGTTTGGAGGTTATCTATCATTTCAAAGTAAAAGAAAATAGTGAGCATGCACCATTATCTTCTGATGTATGTAAAATAGCTGTTTTGGATACCAGCCTTTCTGTTCTGTAGCCTGACTTCAATACAGACAATTTCTTCCTGATAACTGACTGACTGACAGATGAACACAGTGGTCAAAATCCTGTTGTTCAGCGGCATGCACACAACTCAAGTTTGCATGTGCAGTAGTTGGAGAGATGGAAGTGTGCAATCGATGTGCATGTGCAACTGATTGCACAACTCCATAGTACGATGCCTTTTTGCTGGGCCTAATGTCCAGCACATTTACAGTAATGTAACTTTACCCTGATGTAACTTTATGGTACACCAGCGCGAACAGGATACTGGCCAATGATTCTGTACTTGAACAGAATCGATCATACCTTGTGGTAACTTTTACCCAGAACAGAGGAATGGATACAAGCTCTGTGTTCTGTCTCCCTTGAAGAACAGCTTGTTTGTCTTACATGCTGTTGTTTCCATCTGGTGACGTAAACAGCTGCTTCCATATGATAACAAGTATCATAATAAGTGCAACGCACTCATAGCATGATTTTCTGAGACACCATGGGAAGCACACCATGTGTGTTTGAAGTTTGCTAAAGAGAACAGGCTGACTGTGTTTTGCGTCTAGTGAAAAAGTCTAAAAGTAACACAGCAAGGGGGAGAACCATGTGTGGCAGTATATGCCTCTCTATGGTAGCTTTACGGAAGGAAATATTGGTAGGCACATCATACTGTATAACTGGCTTACAAACCACAACAGCCAACACATAAGCACACATAACAGGTTTGACAGGACATTTCTGTATAGTCTCTAATATTTTAGGCTACTAACATGTTTCCCTTACAAACCACTGCCATCTGGTTCAGTGTTATATACTGTTATGTTTATGACATTAAAGCACGGTGCTGTAACAAAACAAAAGCAGCGCAGCAGGATCATCAGGTGATCTAGCCTACCTTTTAGACCTTTTCAGCAGCGGCCAGCAAACCTACAGTCAGCAGTTAATAAGGAGAATATCACATCTCAGAGGGTGAGCACAAGCAGTGAGTACAGAAAGGTCCAAGGTCCAGCCTCTAGTACAGATGGATGGGGAGTGCAACCACACCTGCACCTTGGACTGTGTGCCTATGGAACAAAGATGGTGGTGGAGGTGGATAGCTTGGGTCACCTGAAGGGTTCCTCTCTTTCTCTTCTCTGATCTCTTTCTTGCCTACAGACTGGTATTCTCAGACCAACTTCACTTATCATTAAGAAGTCCCATCTCAATGTCAAGCTCTTCCTCTCTTTCCAAGCATTTTTGCGATATCACATCCAAAGCTTAGTGCTCTATTTTCTGATGTGGTTCTTATGATATATATATATATTTAAAAAACTAAAACCAGTTTTTGCTGCTTATTCCGAACACCAAGGTCCATGCATATCCAACAGCTATGTCCAAACTGAAAAAGGTCAGACAATGGCTGACGTCAAAGACTTTCATGGGAGGCCTTGGAGAGCAGCTGTCAGTCTGAGTAAAGAATATTAAGCTCAGTGAACAAATGCCCTGACTGAAATCCAAAGATCAGTATATATTTGAGTCAGCTTGGCAAAGGGTGTCATCATGACCAGATTAACAGCTCTTTGGCCTTATCCCAAGTTAGTTACTCTTTCAAAAATGACTGACTGGCCAGATGTCACTGTCAAAAATTGCAGATAATGGTTCAACGTTTTGAATGTGAGATCATCCTATCTAGCTGCAGTAACACTGATTTTAATGTTCAGATCCATCTCATGGCCATAACTGCAATGATCCACAATCTTGTCTTTAAAAGGGGAATGCCATTTCTTTTTCTATCAGCTTGGTGACACTCAATGAGTTTTGTCAATGAGTTTTTATCATGGGTTTGGATTAGCTTATCTTTTTGGCTGCAACCTGGCATTCCATCGGCATAGACAGAATTTCTCTTTCAGTTGTAACTCAGTCAGTAAGTTAGTAAATATCTGTGAAATGTCAGCTGCGGAAATAACGTATATCTGTGTCTTCCTTCAAACTGGGACATAGTTGTTCTGTTGCAAGTAGACTAAAGGTCATCTTTCAGCCAGCTGCCCAACACATTGGTACATTTGGTCTACAACTGCCAATCACACGCATCTCAAAGAATCTCAAAATGGGTGAAACTTTTGCCCAAGCTCATAGAAGCATCGAAAATTGCCTGATATGAAATGACTCTTTGCCCATCTAGTATGATTTAGGTTTCTGTTGAAGCTGGCAAGAGCTCTCCAGGCGCTCAAGCAGCGGCCTTTCTCATCACCTGCTAACCTCTTCCTTGAACTCATGATGCTAGAGGATTGAACCTCTACCCCAAGCTATGGCCTGTTCCCAAATATTATTTGTATTTCTACTCAGTGAGTTCGAAAGAGAAAATTCCCAAATGTAAGAACAAAGTCCTATGTACATTTATTCATTAGGACTAACTTCTGTGTATTCATCCATAGGGTCAGATGCTGCACTTTTTTCCTGTGGAAAATGTAGTGTGGGGGGGATTTTGCATTATATGTCACATTATATAAACCCCACCACCATTTATTATTGCCACAGAAGTAGTAAGCTATATTCACTCGCTGAGGCAGGATGTGGAACACAAACATCTTGAGAGTCATGGGTTGAACACAAAAATGAGACTGACTGGACAGGAGGAGGAGGATGTACCTAAGTAGCCTCTCCACAATAAACAACCACCGTCTCATCCCCTCCTCCCCAGAACTGATGTTTTGTCTTAGCAACTGAATAAAGCTTTAGCTGGAAATATCAGCAGGGTACTATCGCACCATGACCTGCTTCTGGGCTTCCTATGGGCAAATAGTGATGAGAAGATGCTGAACTAGAAAAACCTATGGTTGAAGCCAGCAGAAGTCTTTTTTTGCTATATATGATATATGATGAGATAGTGAACTTCAGATTAAACATATATTGACAGGTTTTTGTTTTCTTCTTCTTTTTTTAAGTCCAATAGATTTATAACATAGGAATAAATTAAACTTCAGAATTTTCAAGCCCAGCATTCTGTCCTCACAGCAGCAAGATAACTTATTTTGTTTTATTTTGTAAGCCGCCCCGAGTAGACATGGTCTAGAGGGGCGGGGTAAAAATCAAATAAATAAATAAATAAATAAATAAATAAATAAATAAATAAATAAATAAATAAATAAATAAATAAATAAATAAATAAATAAATAAATAAATAAATAAATAAGATAATGGTCATGTCAACCACGATAGCCCTTCTCCTGGAACATGAACATGCTGTTTGAACGATGGTTGCCTACAAAACTGAAAGCAAAGGATTCAGGGCCTCTTCTCATTTGGCTTACTTTCTTAGGACAGGATATTGCAAATAAAGGTCTCACCAGTATTTCCTTGAAAACTACAGGAAAAGAAGGTCCTTTTAGTACTTTTAGTCCTGAAAGGAAGTCATTTTGGTTTCTAGGCAAACTAGAAAAAGAAGCAGAGTTGTTTTGTTTTAAAGTAAACTAGTACCCATGATAAATGCCATGTTTGGCAAACCTTATTGACATTCCTCACTTGTTCTTATTTCTTTCGGGATTGATAATATAAAAACAAACAATAGTTTGGAATGTAGTACTTCACACAATCATATGAAAAACTTGGAAACTGTGTACCAGTTTTTTTTTTTGTTTTGTTTTAAAACCAAGAAATAGGGAAAAGTAGAAGAGGTGATATATTTTCATTGTATCGGTTGGGTATGCAGAGTTCTGAAAGCCACTGGTAATATATGCAGTGAATAATATTAATAATTTTGTGCTCGCAAGTCAATTCCAATTTACAGAGGCCCTTTTCAGGATTTCTAGGTAGAGAATACACAGAAGTGTTTCAACTTTCCCTTCGTCCGGGAGTGCCCTGGGATTGTGCAGCTTGCCCAAGGCCACACAGGCTGACTCTTCTCTCAGGTGGCAGAGTAGGAAATGGAACTCACAACTTCTGGCTTTGGAGTCAGGCACCTAAAACGCTGAACTGCCCAACCAGCTACATTCAGGGAAGCATTACAGAATGTTTTGCTGGACAGTCATTGAATGAAATTCCTGATATTTCCTACTTTTGTCATGGAAAGAGCTTCTTTTGCAAGAGTTCATCCTGTCCTTGCCACACCTTGGGAGCAAGGCATTCAGTGTGGCTGTGCCCACAATGTGGAATACCTTTCCCTTTGAAATTTAATATCCAACCATTTTAAATTTTAGAAGGAAGGGGGCAGAATTCTGTTTGTTCCCTTTCCTTGTGTAATGGTCCATTGCATCAGCAGGGGGGACAATTTCTGAGTTTGCACAAGGAAGTATCAAGCGGTATCTCCTTGCACTACCTCTGAAACGCCCTAATTATTAGCACAGTGGGCCACTGCACAAGGAGAAGAAACAAGCAGGATAATACCAATGCTGGAAGTATATCTATTTGTGAAGACTTTCCCTCTGTAGCCCCACCTTCCACCTGTTTCATGGAAAACAATGATTTTGTATTCTAATTTTGCCTGCTGTGCTTGCTTTATGTCCTTATTATTTTTGCAAATGAATGTGAAATCATCAGTTTACAAATATTCACAAAGAAACAAATAGATATAGAAATATTCTATAGTTATTCTATTTGCCCAGAGGGCTATTCTTTTCTATTTTTCCAGTAACTGGTACATCACATATTTGTGACGGGTATTCGATGCATGTGCGTGGTCTATGCTGCCAAAATGATATCTGTAGGCATTTCATTTTCTTAAGCGAACAAGCTGAACTGTATAATAAAAGGACCAACAGCAAGAAAGCAAATCTAAATCACTGCTGCAGGAAAACAAGGAGGAAAAGGTGCTAATCAGGGGAAATATTGTTCATGCATCAGCAAATCCAAGGAGACTTACGAAAACTGGGACGGGTTTGATTACCTACTGGGCTCAGAATCAATCAAATTAATGCATTATTTCTGGAGTACTTATCTGTCAGTTGTGATTATTGTTCTACCATACTTCCTGTGTATAGGGCTTACATATTAGTGTCTGAAGGTGAAAGACTGCAAGTATAGAATGGGAGGTTTAGGATTCTGTTTGGTACTTTTTAAATTACTAGATATTTCCAAAATTTTCAAATTTCTTCATGAAGTTGATGGAGAGTTTTAAAAACTCCAGACACTGGAGAAAGCAACAGAGGCGTGAGCCCATGAAAGGCCTTGGATGCTTAGACATCTGCTTAGAATTCCTGCATAAACAATCGTGTTTGCAGTATTTGAACGAAGCTTACCACCTCTTTTCTCTCTCTCTTATGACAGGCATCTTATTCTAACCATGGCATGGTAGATAGTTATTAACAAAATCTTTTTCATACTGGAAATAATTGTACAGTATATTAAAATTTGTCCATTGCAGTTCACAGAGAGTTCCATTTGCTCTGACTTTGATAAGGACTTATCAAAATCTGCATATTTCTTCATAAATTGAAAAAACTTGAAATTTAACTCTCATGCACTAAAGAAGAATGTTTTAGTTCCCAATAGTCGTATTTTACTGCAAAAACTGTGAAGAAACAGATCTACAATATAGGAAAAAATCATATGAGGTTTTTATTATGCTTTTAGTTGGTGTATAAAGATGGAACATGCCACATTTCCATTAAGAAAGGAGCCTTGTGGCGCAGTGGTTAAACTGCTGTACTGCAGCCAAAACGGAGCTCATGACCTGAGGTTTAATCCCAGGTAGCTGGCTCAAGGTTGACTCCGCCTTCTATCCTTCCAAGGTTGGTAAAATGAGTACCTGGCTCATGGCGGGGGGGGGGCAAAATTATGTAACCTGCATAATTAAACGGCCCCAAGAGTGCTTGAAGCACTATGGGGCAGTATATAAGCAGCACACTTTGCTTTTGCTTTTTAATAAATGGTGGTTTCCATGCCACAAAACTCTAGCAAATCCATACAATGCAGAGTTGAAAACCAGCCAAAATATGATTGAAAGAAATAAATCCATTGGGGACTTTTTTTGTCCCAGCCTATGTAATGTATTGGGACAAAAGTGTTCAGTATTGCCTTCCAGGAAACCATGACAGCAGCGAGCAGAAGTTATATATACTGATCTTTTAGTGGTGGAGTGGAGGATGCACTGGAATTCACATTGGCTTTAGGAAGTCCAAAAAGTATACATGAAATCACAAGCCTCACCATAACGTCAACCCTTATTTAATCTTCAACATATGCATGAATGTATATGGTAAATACTTTGAATGTGGAAGGAAACAAAACTGATAGATCTGTCCATTCTTTCTATGAAGAAACATACTGTAGGGATATTGTTATTGTTAAAAATACTACTGCTGTAATGACAGCAACTGCTACCATAATTGTTTTTGAAATGTGAAATCTCCTTTTCTGCCAAAGCCTTTAGGGAGCCATACAATAAAAATAAAAATATACAACAGAACAGTAAAATGCCAAAGTAAAGAAAACACGATCAGAAAAGCCATTGAAACAAAAGCAGAAAATAGTTGGTTCAAAGACAATATCTCATTCCAAACCGAAAACTTGCCCAAATAAAACAGTCTTCGCCATCTTTGTGTGAACATGCAAGGACCATCAGGCGTCAAATGACAGGAAAATAACTTTGTGCGTTTGTCCAGGCATTGATTTATTAAGAATAATGTTTCACAGCAATGAAATGTTGACAGGTTAGAATTAGCAGTTGACATTGATAGGCTGATTATGGTGGCAAGGGAACTACAAGTTAAAAACAGAATAGCAATGCTGTAGTTGTGTCAGCTTTACAAATGAGGTGAGCGAAAATGTTAAGAGAGCAATTTGTCATGTTATATTTTGCTAGCCCAGAACCTCTACTGTAATACAGACAAAACGAACAAACATCTAGTTCAGTTTCATATAGAGCAAAAGTGCTACTACGTGACTATTTTCTGGTGCTACCAGTCCTGAGGCATTGAGTAGCTCTTCTGTCTTTTCCCTTCAAAAAAGGCTGGTTGGTTGGCTTGAGGTAGTGAAAGAGTAATGAAGAATTAATGGTAAAATATGATAAATTAAGTGTGGAAAATAATAGCTCAGTTGTTATGGAACTGCCCCCTTTAGCAGTGCTTTTATCATGGAAAGTTACTATTAGAAGAGAGAGACTGCTCTATCCATGTGGGCCTTCCACATGAGATAGAACCTCTGTTGCTTTCACATTCATGGTTATGTGAGGAGCCTACACAGAAGGGTCAATCTCTGTCATCAGACGTTTGCTTTATTTAATGAAAGAGATGATGGAGGGGGCAGGCCTAGCCTGCTCCCTGTATTTCCATGTGCTCTCAGCATGCTTTCCTCCATAGATGATTACAAACATTTTGAAAATGATGAAATGAAAATGACTGAATAGGGCTAATGTTATCTGGACATCCCCATCCATCCTTGCTATATTCCATGTGTGAAGCAGGGCAATGTACTGTAAAACATTCTAATGGGAACATCCCAACACTTCTCTGAGAGAAACAAGTTTGGGGAGGGGGTCTGCCTGGGAGCCACACAGACAGTTGTAACTTGCTTTGGGTTTCTGTTTTGGAAGAGAAACAGGCTATCAATGCTCAAATCAATATTCACCTTAGCCTGTAATCTCATACACACTTTCCTGGAAGGAAACCCCACTGGGTATAATGTGACTGATGTCTGAGGGGAAAATGCACATATTTGCACTGTGATTAAGCAAAGCTAGTTTTACAATGAAACCATGTTCATGTATACACATAAGCAAGTCAGTAAATTTACTGGCCCAGATAGTTTTTTCTTCCATCCTACCAGTGCTCGGAAGAGGAATCAAAAGAGAAAAGAAGATCCTCTGGGTGAATGACTGGCTATGAAGGTGGTACTGATGAGAGGGATTTGGTTTTTGGGATCATGGGCTAAGCTTCCTGGAAGAAGGACTGTAAGCAGGAGATGGTAGCAAGAGACATGGTAGTTGAAGTGTACTACTGACCATCCAATCAAAGAGAGGAAGTGGACAAAACTTTTGAAAAACAAATTGCAGGGTGAGAGTGACCACATCCTTCTAGAATACTTGATTTCAAAGGAAATAAAAGCAGAGTGTAGCCACACAGGTCTGCTGAATTTTTTAAATGCCAATTTTAGTAATCTCAGAACTAGGATAAGTAAGGTCCAATGGCAGGAGATCCTAACAAGAAAAGGAGTCCAAGAAGGGTGGGGGCTTCTTTAAAAAAAAAAAATTCTAAAGGCACAACTACAAACAATTCCAACAAGAAAAAAGAGTGGGAGGCAGCAAAAAAGGCCAGTGTGGCTTCACAAAAAGCTCAGGGAGGACCTAAAAACAATAACAAAAAAGAGATGTACAGGAAATGGAGAGAAGGCCAGGCCACCAAGGAAGAGTACAGACAAATAGCAAGGAAATGCAGGGATGGCATTAGGAGGGCAAAAGCTGAGAGTGAGCTGAGGTTAGCTAGAGACACTAAAACCAATAAAAAAGCATTCATCAGGTATGTGAGTAGCAAAAGACAAACAAAAGACATAGTGGTATAGCTCCGCAATGGAGATAGAAAAATGATAACAGAGGACAAAGAAAAGGCAGAAGTGCTCAACTCCTATTTTAGTTCCCTCTTTTCTCATAAGACAGACTATGAACTTCCAAACAAATTGGAAGTGCAATGGGGGGGGGGGGGAGACAGGATTGCAGCTGGAGATAAACAAATAGTCTTTACTTTATTGGTTGATTGCTTAAAAGCATAGGTCATCGCAATATATCAATGATAGTATCAAACATATGTAGCACTGTCATATCACAGTTTCACTTTAAAAAAAGAGGTATGACTTCCCATCTTTAGGGTTTTTGTTGCTCGGCACAAATCGCCTTTGCTGCCAGGGCAAATTTTGCTACTTGATGGGTAGTAATTACATCCCTGCCCACAAGCAGCATGCAAAGTTGAACCAAGGGAGGGCTGTCACACAAAGTTCTTAGTTATGCCTGCAAGGAATTTGCTCCTGGGGTGATCATATAAAGAACATCTTAACAAATAATGAAAAACATCTTCAACTTCTCTTGATCCACATATACAAAGTCTTTGATCAAAAGGAACTTTTTCATATCTTTCTACTGTTGCATACACTGAACATGCAGAGCTGTGAACGCTTTTCTTAGAGGGGCTGAGGTTAAATTAATAAAATAGTCTTCCAAACAAATGATGTTTTATACAAGGGGAACCAACAGGAATAGGACATTTCTGAGATGGCACGGAGATCCTGCCTCTTAGAGTGAAGACAGATTTTTTTTCTTTAACCAGATGCTTAGCTCTGTTTGAAACAAAGGTGGGAAGGGAGTCTGTATCAATCCCATAGTTCTAAAAAAACGGGTCTAACTAAATTCACCCAGGATTTTCTAGATGGATTCTGAAGCTGCAGTTCCTAGGAAGGTGAGAATCATTCATACTAGCCAATTTCAGCCAATACATGGCCAGCGCAATATGAGAGTGTGTTTCAATTGGAATCAGTCCTACCTCATCTCTTAGATATGCAGAAGGTGCATCGAGGGGGATAGTTAGAAGGGATTGAATAAAAGAATTTTGGATCACTTCTTTGGTGTAAGTCTTTCTATGTCCCCATATCTCTGCCCCATGTGTTATTTGGGGCACTATTTTCTTGGCAAATACCTCAACTGCAGTGGCCACCAACCTCCCGCCATGGGTTGTGGTAAACCGCAAAAGAGACTGAGAGGACTGAAATGCTTTCAGATTAATTGCTTTCAGATGGTATTTCCATGAAAGTTGAGCATTGAAACAAAGGCCAAGATATCTAAAACTGCATAGCTGCTCTATGGGTTTGCCATTAAGCTTCCATGTATGGAATTTCCTCTTCTTTCCAAATACTACAACTTTAGTGTTGGTTTAATTGATGGTTAGATGTTCTCTTGCACAGAATTTGCTCAAATTGGTCAAGGGTCTTTGCATACCAACTAATGTTGTGGAAGCCATTGCAATATCATCTGTGTATACAAGGACTGAGAGCTTGACATCCCTAATTGTGAGTGGGAATAATTCCAAACCACTTAGTTCTTGGCCTATTTTGTTAATATAGAAATTGAAGAGGAAAGGGGCCAACAGGCATCCCTGACAGACTCCTCTTTCTGTTGGAATTGACTCAGGCAATAGGCCATTTGCCCCAAGCCTTGCCCTGAAGCTGGTGTTAGAGTGAAGCATCTGAATTAAAAACAACAGACTCCTATTTAAATTGGTGGCAGAAAGTTTTTGCCACAGATGAACTTGTATCTACAAGGTCAAAGACTGAACTGAAATCCACAAAGGCGACATACAGTACAGCTGCTTCTTACCTAATTGAGAGTATTTTTATATTAAATGGTGGAGTACAAAACATTGGTCTAAAGTAGGTTTTCCCTTTTGGAACCCTGCCTGTTCTTCTGCTATTCCTGAATTTTCAACAGCCCAGTGCTCTAATTTGCCCAGTAAATATTTGGAGTACAGTTTAGAGATTACATTGAGAAGACTGATTGGTCTAAAGTTGTTTGGGTCAGGTTTAGAGCCTCTTTTGTGATTAGGGATGATTATGCTTATACCCCAGCCCTGAGGTGTTTTGCCATGCTGGTTTATGTATCTGAACATTATAGCAAGCACTGCACACCACCAGGTGGTATTTGACTTAAACAACTCTCCTGGGGGCGTATCTTCACCAGAAGCTTTGTTACCGGGCAAAGAGCTGCTCAAATAATGTATTGAATCTGGGATGACCGAGTCCCTAAAGGATGGTTTTGGTGTAGTCCCAGAAATGGTATGACTATAAAGAGATGAGGACTTGCCATCGTGAGAAGGTTATTTGATTGAGACATCAGAATAAATATTGGTTCCCTTTGACACTAATGACCAAAACCTGGCTGTATCTCTTTTCAAAGCTGTGGCACCTAACTCTAACCAAGATTTCCTTAGGTGGTCTTCCTTCTTCTGCCAAAGCAGGATTTTATTTTCTCTGCGGAGCTGAACATAGAAAGAAAAGTTTTCTCGTGAATCCTCTAACCTCAGTCTCCTTATTGCTCTTGCCAGGATACATTTCTGGGTGGCACACCGGGCATCAAACCATCCCTGATAGCATTTTCTGTCTGTGCCAGCAGGTTTAGAAGAAGAAGAAAAGTCTAATTCCTTTAAAAACATTGTCAAAAATTTCCAAGGGGTCAGAGGAAGTAAAGAATTGCTCTCTAAAAATAAGAGGTTGGGAGACATTAGAAATAAATGTATCTGTTCTTGTAAATTTCTGGTCCATCGCAACTTTCTCTCTTTATGAACTATCACATTTTCCTTGCATGGCATTATTATTAATGATTTTTTAATTGATAAAGAAAGTGACAGTTGAATTGGCATATGATCACTCTTGGGCGTACTAAGAACTTTAAAATGTTCAAAGAACAGCAATACTGAGTGTGAAAGAACCATATATCTATCACACTTTTGCCCTTTGGGCCAATGAATGTGTATAGACTTGAGTCTGGATCTGCCTCTGTCCCATTATACATATACAGGTGATATTTATAGATGAGACCAAAATATTTTTTTCTGGCTTTGTTAACTCCTGGATCCTTAGAATTCCTCTCAGTAGTTTAAATCTTCCGCTGTACGAGTGCCAATGCATCTCCTATTTTATAGTTATTTCCCACTATTCTGGCATTCATATCATCTGCTAACAAGATTGGAGGATCAACTGCTCAAAGAGAGTTGCAAGAGTCGGACCTAATTCTGATAATGTTATCTTCATGCCTCAAATATTGTGGGGCACAATACACATTTAGCAAGAAGATTTTAATGCCTGGTGGCCAGGTAACCTGTAGGATTAGGATGTTACTGCTGAGACCCCTATCAAGTTCTAGGATTTCTGGGTTACTATCAACTGATATTAAAGTTGCCACACCTCCCTGTGCCTGACCTCTAGTTTCCAGTTTACTGGCAGGTTGAGGTATAGTAGTGGCCTTTGTCTTAGCTGTCAACTGAGGGCTTATGTTAATTTCCGCCATAACTTTTTGTGTTTTATTTTGGAAATAACCTGGTTGAGTTAATTATCCTCTATAGAGGGGGATTTAACCAAATCAACTAAACATAATGATCTGGCTGGAGGCGGTGATGCTTGGCAGATCCTTGACTCTGTTAATAGCAATCTACGTGCTGGGTCAGCCTCTGATAGGATTTGTATACAGGAACCCTGTGACGCTGTTGGGCAGAAGTCTGTAGGTTTTGTGTGAAGCTCATTTGTTTGCTCTTGTGAGGGATTTAAATTAAAAGGACTGCTGACTAAATTATGGATAATTGTTTGAAGCCTGTTTATGATATGCTGTTGTTCTGTTATGGGCAAAGTGTAATACCTGTCAATTAGGACTTTCTCCTCTTCAGAGAGGCACTATTGGAGTACCCTCGGGAAAGTAATATCTTACTTCCTGAGAGCTTTAGAGGGTATTTATTGTGTTTCTATTTAATTGGTTATTACGGATGACATTCTTGCTTCTATGACCAGTGGAGTTTAAATTCTCAAATCTTGAATTTGCATCACTAAGATCTAAATGTATTAAATTATAAATTGGTAAAGATTTCTCCTGTTCTATAATTTGTGCATCCTTAGCAGACCAGATTTTGATCAATGGTTGGATTATAGCATTGACAAAGTGCCTCTTCACCTGAGCTGCAAAACTAGCAAAAGCCTGCCTTTGTCTAAGTATAGGATACACAGAATTTGGGCCTGTGAAAGTTGCTTTTATCCCACAGGTGGGATTAATGAAGCAAAGGTATTCAACATGCTCTATGCCTTCAATTGACAGGTGATACACTTCTGCCTCTTCAAGAATTTGTACGAGTTGACCTTTCTTTCCTAGCTAAGTTGGTTTTCCATTGGGCTTAGGAAAGTTAAGAAACACTAACCGGTTCTTGAAAGTACCATTGATATTTTTGGTGACTGAACAGGTTTGCCTTTAGCAGGAGTCTTATCTGATTGTATATTGATGGCCAGAGATGAAGTGCCAGCTAAAAGTTCCAAACTGGATTATTTGAGAGACAGAAAGTCCGCAATTGCTGCCTATGGGTTTAGATTATCATGTACTGGAGGGAGTAAGGGTAAAATTAACACAGTACTTAGTTGCTGATTTAATCTGCCTTTAACATGAGTCTCATCTGCCTCCAGGCTTATGGCGAGAGATGAAAAGTTGGATACAAGTTCCAAGTTAGGTAAATTGGAAAGCAGGAGAGCCATAGTTACTGTACGTAAATTTAAGTCAGCTTCTGGGGGAAATACGTGGCACTTCAGTTGACTTGACCTGTGCCTTCAATAGCTTTCTTGTCTGATTTGGAGTGGTTTTTATCCTTCCATTTTCTTTATCCTGTACCTCCAGCAGCTGGAACAGTCTCTTAAAACTGAAATTACAATCGGGAGGAATCTGCTTATTTAGGTTCCTCCTGGATGGTTTATATTTTCTATTGTGGCACTTCTGATTTTGAGTTTTTTGTTTGGTCTTACTCTTTTTTCCTTCCAGTCCTCTCTTTCTTTTCCTTTTGTCATTGGGAGGGTGGGATCCTGGCTCTGCAGATTTATTTAATGCCTTCTCACTTGATCCAGAAGCTCTAGTGTGATATCTGAAAAAAATGACTTGAGTACTCACATTAAGTTGTATATCAGCAGTTGGATGAGGTATTTTACAGGAGTCACATTTTGTTGTGATTGGAATGCTGATTAGAGCTGGATTCTGGATTCAAGGGTGGATTCAATATCATGCTAATTGATTCATGGTTAATTTGCTTAAGTTCTTCAATTTGTTGTTTGATAGCTGAAATATCCCATAAGAGGATTTGTATTGTACAGTGGTGCCTCGCATTGCGACGTTATTTCATTCCGCAAAAATCACTGCAGAATGAAAACGTCACAATGCGAAATAAAAAAGACCATAGAAACGCATTGAAACCCCTTCAATGCGTTCCTAAGGGCTGGAAACTCATCGTTCAGCAAAGATCTTCCATAGCGCGGCCATTTTCGGTGGCTGTAGAGCAAGGAATCCATCCCAGAAAACAGTGGGTGGCCATTTTGTTTACCTGGCAGCCATTTTGAAACCGCCGATCAGCTGTTTTAAAATTGTCGCTTTGCGATGCTCGGTTCCTGAAGCAGGGAACTGATCATCGCAAAGTGAAATTCCCCCATAGGGAACATTGCAAAGCGATCGCTTTTGTGATTGCAAAAAATGCGTCGCAAAGCGATTTCATCGCTAAACAGAGCGATTGCTATGCAAGGCACCACTGTATTTGCAAATAGCATGTTTTGTGTCCCCTTTACCTCGAAACAGACTGAATCCAGTGAGGGCTGTGATCTCAGCTGGGGACTTGGGGTGGTCCCCAATATTCAAATGCTACCAAGTATTCCCCCTCATTGAGCAGGTCAGTGCTAAATCTGGAAACCTCTGAATGGATTTTGTCTTTATTATGTTTAGGGGTCCGAAGCTCTGAGTTGATAGAGACAATTGGGCTTTGACAGAGTACTTTAGGATTTGCCAGTAGTTGCTCCTGCTCTAACGCAGCATGTTTTGATTTAGATAGAAAAGCTGTTATTTTAGTCTGTTTTAAAACTAGACTTTTGGATTCTACCGGTTGTTGCAGGTAGATGGGGGAGAGTCTCAGATCTTTATAACTTTTCATCATATGCACCATTTCCCCTCCCTTTTTCACAAAGAAACCAAGAAGCAGCAGAGGTAAGATGAAACAGATTCGATAAGGCTAGCAGGTGTGAGATTTCACATAGACCACTTTGCCTCTCAAATTATTGTCCTGTAACAGCAACATCTGTAGACTGAATAGTCCTGAGTATGACCTCAGTTGTCACAATTGCCAGCTGGCTGGATCATGTAGAGCAGATGTGAGCAAAGTGCGGCCTGAGGGCCACATATGGCTTGCAAGCTGCTCCTGTCCGGCCCGTGGACAGTTTTGAACATCAAGACCATTTGTAGCTTTTTGTCTAAAGTGATCAGTTGCTTATCTTTAATATACTGCAAAAAACCTCTTTAGTATTTGTGAAGATTAACAAGCTTAAAATAAAAACAATAATAAGATCACTGTTTCATTGTCACGTTCCCGGGGGTTACAACAGCCGAAGTCCAATAAACCAGTCCAAGGTCAAGGATACCAAGAATGCAAAGCCAATGTTCATAAATCAACTCACAGAATGAAGTCTAGTGTCAAAGTCCAGAGTCCGATACACAGCATAGTCCAGGGTCAGAGTCCAAAGTCCAATACCGGCGTAGTCCAGGGGCAGAGTCCAGAGTTCAGGGTCAGGAACACGGTTCAAGAAGTGTGGATGCAAGCCAAGGTTTTGACTCTTTGCTCCCACAGAATTTCTGGCTTTACTGGGAGCTATTTTATAGTAAAAGAGCTCCTTGAGCTGCTGGAAAGCTTCCTATCCTGTTAATACTCAGGACTAGATGATCGTAGGTTTCTGTGGACAGCCTTTGAGTGATCCTCTGATCTTCTTGTCCTAAGTCTTTCCCGAAGCCTGGCCTGAAGCTTGTCTGCTGTGGAAGGAGAATCTGGAGGCGGTTCAGGTGTTTCTGATCTCTCAGCATTCTCTTCAGCCTCAGTTAACCCTTCTGGTTCCAGGTCTTCGCATGCACTCATGACATTCATTTTATTTTTAAGTAAAGTTGGTTTGGCCTCCGAACCCATTTCAGATTTTTCATGTGGCCCCCCTATAGAAATTAATTGCCCACCCCTGATGTAGAGCATAGCTAAATTAGTGGAATTAAGCACTTGCATGCAGTAAGGAAGCTAAATCTTTTATTTTGCTTTTGTCGTCTCTAACACAAGTGAAACAAAAGAACTTTTTATCATTCAGATGTCATTAGGAACCTCTTCACGATAGTATTGGGCAGGGACTCCACTGCCAAATGGGTTGTTCACACGGACGCCACCAATGATGTCCCAAGAACCCCCAGCAGAAAATAAAAGAGGTTCTGGCAACCATTATATGAGCATTTGGGGTTGGCAAAGAAAACAGCAGCAGAAACAACAATGGTCTCAATACATCAGAAGCAAACGTGGGAGTTAGCAGGGAGGGAAAAAAACTAAAGTCCAATTTGAAGATAAATTCTTACTGCTAACTCAAGGGAGAAAAGGTAGGAATAACACAATTCAGCTTTGCAGGTCAGCAATTCAGCTGTTTCTTCTCCCCTTTTCCTTGTCATGTTGGCAAAGCAACAGGAATTCCACAGGTTGTTTTGACTCCCTAATTGCTTAGCTTCAGAAGCTTCTCTAAGAGCTATTTAGAAGCTATTTAGAGGGAGTTAAGTTTTGTTTTCAAAAAACAAAACTATGTATATATAAAAGTTAAAAGGACTGAATAAAAACAAAAGAGCAGAAAAGAAGGGGGAGAATGCTGCTGCAATATCCTACCGGAACCAGAACCCCACTGTAAACAAATAGTTAAGGAATACTTTTCCAATGGTTGTTGTGGGGTTTTCGGGCTTCTTGGCCGTGTTCTGAAGGTGGTTTTTCCTAACGTTTCACCAGTCTCTGTGGCCGGCATCTTCAGAGGACAGCAAACTGTGCTCTTGTGTAGTTTGGCTAGGGCGTGGAGTATTTATGGCTGTGAGATGGGATGATTAGTGTGTATTGTTGTGGGTGTATTGTTTTCTGTGGATGGGTGATTAGTGTGTTTTGTTGTGTGTGTATTGTTGTGATAAGGAGATTATCTGTCACTGTGGTTGATGGTAGTGATCCCCTTGACCTTGTGGTTGGGTAGAGTTCGTGACCTTTCGCATGCTGTATTTTTGAGAGCTGGGAGCCAAGTTTTGTTGAGTTTCAAACTTTCCTCTTTTTTATTGAAGTTTGATGATTACACACTAATCATCCCATCTCACAGCCATAAATACTCCACGCCCTAGCCAAACTACATAAGAGCACAGTTTGCTGTCCTCTGAAGATGCCGGCCACAGAGACTGGCGAAACGTTAGGAAAAACCACCTTCAGAACACGGCCAAGAAGCCCGAAAAACCCACAACAACCATTAGATCCCGGCCATGAAAGCCTTCGCGAATACAATACTTTTCCACCTTGAACGAGTTCAGATCTCCAGGGCCAGATGAGCTGCATCCAAGAGTACAGAAGGAACTGGCTGAAGAACTTTCACAACTGCTATCCATTATTCTCTTGAAATCACTGAAAACGAGGGAGGTGCCAGAGGATTGGAGGAGGGCCAATGTTGTCCCTGTCTTCAAAAAGGGCAAAAAAGAGGAACCTGGGAACTACAGGCCAGTCAGCGTGACATCAATCCCAGGCAAAATTCTGGAACAGATCATAAAGTAGCCATTGTGCAAGCACCTAGAAAACAATGCAGTAATAACTAGAAGCCAACACGGATTTGTCAAGAACAAATCCTGCCAAACTAATTTGATCTCATTTTTTCATCCAGTCACCTCTCTGATAGATGGAGGGAATCCTGTAGACGTAGTATACCTTGACTTCAGCAAAGCTTTTGACAAAATGCCCCATGATATCTTGATTAGCAAGCTAACTAGGTGTGGGCTGGATAGATCAAATGTCAGGTGGATACACAATTGGCTACAGAATCGTACTCAGAGGGTGCTGATTAATGGGTCCTTCTCTAACTGGGAGGAGGTAGCTAGTGGGGTACCCCAAGGCTCAGTCCTGGGCTCAGTGCTTTTTAATATTTTTATTAATGACTTGGATGAAGGAGTGCAGGGAATGCTGGTCAAATCTGCAGATGGTACCAAACTGAGTAGCTAATACCCTAGAACACAGAAACAAAATTCAAAATGACCTTGATAGGATGGAGTACTGAACCGAAAGCAACAAAATGAAATTCAACAGGGACAAGTACTGCACCTGGGAAAAAGAAACGAATTGCACAGTTACAAGATGGGGGATACCGGGCTCAGCAAAGCTACGAGAGAGAAGGATCTTGGAATTGTCATAGATCGCAAGCTAAATGTGAGCCAACAGTGTGATGTGGCTACAAAAAAGGCAAATACTATTTTAGGCTGTATTAATAGAAGTATAGTTTCCAAATCCTGCAAGGTGCTAGTCCCCCTCTATTTAGCACTGGCTAGGCCTCACCTTGAGTATTGTTTTCAGTTCTGGACACCACACTTCAAGAAGGATGCTAACAAATTGGAACAAATTCAGAGGAAGACGACAAGGATGATCAGGGGGCTGGAAACTAAGCCTTATGAGGAAAGGCTGAAAGAATTGGGCATGTTTAACCTTGAGAAAAGAAGAATGAGGGGTGGTATGATAGCACTTTTCAAATATTTGAAAGGCTGTCATACAGAGGAGGGGCAAGATCTGTTCTAAATCATCCCAGAGTGCAGGACATGTAACAATGGGCTCAAGTTAAAGGAAGCCAGATTTCAGTTGAATATCAGGAAAAACCTCCTAACTGTTAGAGAAGTACGACAGTGGAACCAGTTACCTCAGGAGTTGGTGAGTGCTCCAACACTGGAGACAATCAAGAAAAACTTAGATAATCACCTGGCAGTTATGCTTTGATTGTATTCCTGCATTGAGGGTGGGGGTGGACTTGATGGCCTTGTAGGCCCCTTCCAGCTTGATTTTATGATTCTATGATTGTTGCAGCTACAGGTCATAGCAAGCAAAATTGAAGCATAAAATTAATGTGGACAATGTAAATAAAACTATAAAATAAGAAACACCTAATAGGAATTAGTGTGGTGGAAATACTACAGCTAAACGTGATACAATGATTTGCTAGATGTCTAATAGGTCTGACAATATAAGCAAAAACCATGTTAAGTTACTAAGCACAATTTCCTATATAATATACTCTTATAATCTACTCATGCATGAATCCTTACTTGGACTGGTTTATTCCTTGTTGGCAATATCTCCTAGTGCTCTGATAAAGAAAATGGAAACCAAGATTATATGCAAGCGTAGCAATGGACAGGGTTTTTTTTAAAACAAGAAATAATGACAGTTTCTTATCAAAGCAAAACTAGATTCTGAAGAAAAGTGGTGAGAACTCAAAAAAATTCTCGAGGAAACTTCAAACTTAGCAATATATGGACTATATGAATTAATCACCTCTATGAATGCATTAAGCATTTCTCTTGATCAGTTTTCTAGGCTTCCTAGCAGATATGTATTGACAAATATAGGAATTGTATACATTATAAACATATATTAGCCTTGAGAATTTTTCCTGGCTTCCCTGTGGCTGTATGTATAATAATTAATGTGATTTGGATATTATAAACTTTCGTACTCTATACATGGCTGTTATTTTTATGACATGCATTAGAAGATTAACTCTTGTGCCAGGTTTTGTTTATATTGTTAGGTTTTCAGTGCACTGTGTTTCTCTTCTTTTTGTGTAAAGATGTCTAGTAGGTTCAGCAGATATGCTATTATTTCTAATTTAAATTTAATTTAATTTAATTTAATTTCAAAGGCTTCTTGCCAATAAAGTGAGCATAGAATCACAGTTTTAGCCAGCAAAACAAACCCCTTTTCATATCTTTCTCTGCATTGTTCCATAATTTGAAAAAAAAACAGCAGTATTTTTTGACAATTTATTAATAACAGTTTAAATGCACTTATATCTTTGGCCAAGATTTCTTTGTGCAAACATTAATGAGGTTCTCCAGGGCAGCACAGTTTATGGATTCTTAGCCCAAAATATAGCCAATGCTACAACACTCTTTATTTTAAACCTCGATTGTTTCTTCATAAAACAGTAAAGGTACACCACACTGGTAATATTTCTCTCGTTTCTGACAAATGGTTATGATTTTTGCACAGGAGAAATACATTTGAATCACTGCTGAGTAAATTTGCTACCTCTCCCTGTGGTGGTAATTTGACTGTCATAAATAGCTTTAGGGAGAAATAAATCGAAAACGTTAAAAGATTAAAAGATCTAATTAGAAACCCTGAAGGCCCCAGAAATGACATATCATATGTAGAGACTTCTCCTTTAAAGAGTGAATTCAAAATGAAACATCTGACATAAATAACGTTTGAGTTAAAAATGTTTTCAATAAATTATGAGGAACAGAGAACAAAATTATTGATAGGGGCAGAGACCAAAACATAATTCATTTTCCTGGACCTGGTTTGAATAACAGAAAACTAGAACATAAGCTCTTCTCAATAGTACATTAGACAAGTCTAGAAAGTCTAAGTCCACAAAGTTTGCTACACCCATGGCAGGGGTGGCGGGGGGCATGGGTGGCACAGGGGGGTACAGGGGGCAGCGTGGAGTAAGTTTTTTTTAGTAACCCCCCCACGAATCAATGAATAAATTTGTGCTTCGTCAGTTCATGGGGGCAGCTTTGTGCTTTGTGAGTTGTCACAAAGGAGGACAACTTGCCAAAATGGTGAGTCATCCCCATCTCTATTCCTAATGTTTCGCTAGTCTCTGTGGCTCACATCTTCAGAGGACAGGAGTTAGAACTCTGTCTGTGTTCTAGTGTAATGTTCTGGTGTAGTGTGTGGTCTACACACAATTTGACTTTCGAGAATACATTAATGAGATTACTTGTCTCCTGATATCCTGGGAGGGATGGCAAAGAGACTCCACTTGGCGAAGTGAGCTTGCCAGCAGAGCAGCTATTATAAGCAGTTGTAGATTTCAGAAATAACACCAACAGAGCTACCAAAACCAGCAACATTAGGAACAGCACATGTACTGTGCTAATGTTTAACAGATACAATGGTGCCTCGCAAGACAAATCCTTCATGGAACGAAAAACTCGCAAGACGAACGGGTCTTGTCAGTTTTTTGGTGCCTTGCAAGATGGGCCGTCTTGTGATATTTTTCATCTTGCGAGGCAGGTTTCCCATAGGAATGCATTGAAATTTAATTAATGCGTTCCTATGGGGGAAAAATCAGAAACAAAAAAAGTCAGAAAAAAGTCACTTACCAGGTACAGTAGACCGAGCCCCGCTCCTCACACTGCCTTGGTAGCCCCAGAACAGCCAGACTCTTTGTGAGCAGAGTGCCGAAGAGCTGAGAGTCAGGAACCAGCAGAGAAGTGGCAGCCACTTTGAGAGGCAACCACATGGCTGCTGCCTCTCAAAATGGCTGCTTCCTCTCCAAAATGGGTGCTGCCTCTCTGCTGGTTGCTGACTCTCAGCTGTTTGGCGCTCTTTTTCCAACTGTTCCGGGGCCCTGTGAGGAGCGGGGTTTCGTCTACTGTACCTGGTAAGTGACTTTTTTTCCTGGTTTCTGACTTTTCCCCATAGGGACGCATTACAGTGGTGCCTCGCTTAACGAGCGCACCGCATAATGACGAAATCGCATAGCGATCCATTTTTTCGGATCGCTAATGCGATCGCTCAACGTTTTTCTAATAGGGCTAAATTCGCTTTGCGAAGACCGGTAAGCGTTTCGCTTACCGATCTTCGCAAAACGAAGCCCGACGATCAGCTGTTCGGCGGCCAAAATGGCCGCCGGAAGCCCGGAAATGGCCCAAAATGGCCGCGCGCAGCGTTTTCGCGCCCTCGTTAAGCGAGGCGAGGGCGCGAAAATGGCTGCCGGCCATTAAGAAGCTTCGTTGAACGGTGAGTATTTGGCCCATTTGGAACGCATTAAACCATGTTTAATGCGTTCGAATGGAAATCCCTGCCCCGTTCAACGATGCTTCAGCATAGCGAAGGTTAATCCGGAACGGATTAACCTCGCTATGCGAGGCACCACTGTAATTAAATTTCAATGCATTCCTATGGGAAACCGTGCTTCGCAAGACGAAATTTTCGCTAGACGGCATTACCCGCAGAACGGATTAGTTTCGTCTTGCAAGGCACCACTCTACTTAGGTTTTTGCTTAAAACTTGTATCTGTTATATAATACCAGTCAATGTTTTATAATTTGAGTTGACTGTGTCTAGTATTTAATAATAATAATAATAATAATAATAATAATAATAATAATAATAATAATAATAATAATAATAATAATAATAATAATAATAATAATAATAATAATAATAGTAGTAGTAGTAGTAGTAGTAGTAGTAGTAGTAATAGTAATAGTAATAGTAATAGTAATAGTTGTATTTAATTCTTGCTGGAGAAACTGAAATTACAAGAACATAAAATCATTAATATGGCACACCTACATCACAAGAAAGTGATAGCTAGAAAATGACATGAATATAATTTGTACAAAATTATGCCTCATTAAACACAAGTTGGTTCGGGGGGGGGAGAAATGGAACATATTATATTCATATAAGTAATGAGAAAGCTGGTGATGGATTTCACTTACAACTCTTGTTATATCAGGCTTAATAGCTGAAACTTGCATTCTGAGTTCTGACTCTACATGTGAGCAGGGAATGACTGCATGCACCAGGAAAACCTTCACAGAAACTATGCTGCAGATCTTCCAAATGTTGTGCAATAAGTGATATGTCCTCCTGAGACAACTCGTTGATGGAACCAAGAACATGGTTTGGAAATGTCTCATAGTTTCAGTTCAATAGGTGATGATAACAAAAGTACAAATGGGAGACTGAGTCTCAAGAGGAATAAAAATGTTGACAATGCAAAATGTATTCTTGTCTAAAAAGCTCAGGCTTGATCCATTTTGGCACTGGCCTTCTTCAGGAGCTAAGCATAAAATGCATTGCTACTATTTTTATACATCTTAAAACTCAGTCTGCCATTTGTACTTTTTGCTACCAGTGGATGCACCAGTTCTCTCTGCTTTGTTTCAATAGATAATGATGCCACAATCCCAACTTTTTGATAATTGCTTAGAGCTTGTCTTCAGCTTGAAAAATTGTAATCTTTTCTCCTTGAATATTTAAGTTGAGCATATTTAAATGGGTATAGATATCTGACAGATATGCTAATTTGACTAACCAGGAAAAAATCTGTCAAACGATCGCTGAGGTGAACTTGCTTCTCCATGGGGAATGATCTTGTCTCATCATTCCATTCCCCAAAATGATACAATACTTTACTGTATGATAGCCAACAAACTTCAAGTTGGTGATTTTCACTGCCCTTATCTTTGCAAAGCTGTTCAAAAAGTATTGAATTCACCGATTTGCTTTTTATAAAATTAACAATTTTGATTGATTGATTTAAGGTAGGCATTAATTTCTCTGGTATCTTCTAGACCCTCCCTATTTATACAGCAAGGTACCAAGCCACCGATAGTACGATTGCCTTAATCCATGCTACAAGTCCAGAAAGCTTTCAAGACATTGATTTTGCTCCATCAGCTGTGCTAATTCAAACACATGTCAATCTATGTCGTGAGATGTTATAAACTCATTTAAGCTGTTAAGTACTTCCTCAGTTGTAGTAAGCACCAACAAGATGAACAGTGTGTCTTCGAAAACATTTATCTCGTGCTCATAGTTAATGTAGGTTGCTATGAGGTTGCTTTGTTTGTTTTGTCTGTGCTTTCATCCAATTGCAGTACAAATTAGGAGCGTATGCAAATTCTTTCTAATAATTGATCCTTGATATTGGCTGGCAAACCATTGATTCACTTCTTAATTGTGTCATATGACAAAGGTATTAAGGAAAAGTCCTTGGCAGCTTTCTCGTTGATCGATGTAGAAACCATGATTTTTGGAGCAAGTCATATAAATTGTTCAGCTATTGTGTGCATTTTTCTGATTTTTGTTATTAGTTGAGACATTTCAAATGAGACCCTTATTGCATTTTCATTGTTACAACCATTTACAGTCTTTCTTACCATTTTCTTACTTTCCTGAATCTCCTTACTTTTGAAAAAAATGATATTCTTTCAATCATGTTTCCTTATGTTTAGTATCAAGATGCTTTTGCAATGTTGACCATTTCATGGCCTTGTTGGACAATATCTCGCAACACAACATACACTGTGGTAGTTACTTGTCTCCAGGACCTCTACATGTGAAGCCAGTTGGCAAATATTCCTTGTTATAACTCTGGCACGTTTTAAGATAACTGGAAGAAGCTTCACTTTGCTTTGAACAGATTGCAACCTTTTCAACAGCATCAGTTCTTTTACATTTCAAATTCAGCCAGCAATCCATTCTAAGGCTCAGCCAAAATACATTGTTACAAAATTCACTGTGACAATATCGAAATATACCTGACAATAATCAAATGGTTTTATTAGCAGAAATCAAAGAAGAAATGGGATCCCAAAGTCCGTCACTCACACTGAGACTAACTGACTCCAACTCTCTCTCCCCACCACTTCTGGCTTTCTGCACAATAGCAAGAAATGTCATGTGCTGTCTCTCAGCCACTCAGCATCATTCACTTGAATATTCTCACCATGTGCAGAAGCATCTAACAATTATTTGCTGTCAAACAGTTATTTTCATAACCGATTTTTACATTTGTTTGTTTTTAATGGAGGTGGTAGGTTAGGAAAACTAAATTTTCCACAAACAAACAAGGGAAATTAAGATTTTGTTCTGCATTTACTTTTCTTTCTTGCTTCATTATTAAGATTTTGTTCTGCATTTCCTTTTCTTTCTTGCTTCATTCATTCATTCATTCATTCATTCATTCATTCATTCATTCATTCATTCATTCATTCATTCATTCATTCATTCATTCTATTTTAACTGCAAAAGATCATAACATTTCTTCAAGCCTTTGCAGACCCTTTGTGAAGACATTGCAGCCCTCCCTGGGAGTCTGAAGACCACAGATTAAGAATGTAGGGTCTAAACTAAGCAGAGGTTGGCAACTAGTGGCCTCCCAGATGCAGCTGGACTGCAACGTTTGTCACTCTTCACCATTGGCTGTGATGGCTGGGGCTGATGGAAGTTGCCATCCAGCTACATTTGGAGGGCCACAGGTAGTCCATCCCAACCTCAAAAGACAGTAGCAGGGCACCAGTGAAGCAACACATAGGTTAGAATGACTAAGATAAATTTATTATTGTTGACAATCATTCTCCTGCTTTCTTCATTGTTCGAGTGGCAATTTCCATTGACACGAAAGTTATAATTTTGAGCAAGCTATGGAAAAGGTTCCCCGGGGTGGGGTGGGGGGTTTACATCTGGCAGGAAATACTATGTTTTAGTGATCATGTCATCGTATGGCTGTAGAATCCTAAATATGTCTACTTGTGAGTAAGCCCTACTGTATTCACTGACATTTACCCCTCTCTAAACATGCATACAAGGTGGCAGTCACAATGAAGAAGTTATCTCTTGATTAGACAAAAGCCTTAGCATAGTCTTTTATGTTCTTGTTGAAAACAAGCCATCTCAACAGTGTCTAATATGTTGCAGATGTGGCCTATTGGCTTAGAAATGGCTAGGGAGCATCTAAACATCTGTTGCTGGAAACGTCTGTTATCATGCAAGCCAATACCACTTATGCAAAATATAAAACTGATTTAGTGCCACATGCTCTGATCTTTGTTTGCCAGGACTGGTGCTTTGCTTGTTTTTTAATACAGAAGTATCATTAGAGTCAATGAACCCTACCTCTGCATAATTGTTAATAGCACCTGAAAAGATTTGTAAAGCAGATTTTTTTTAAAAAAATAAATCAAGTAATCTGTGTGCGTGGAGAAACCCTAGGAACGAAGTCAATAATTTGTTGTGATTAATAATGTAGTAATTATCTGCAAACAGTTAAATGTCACAAATGGCTGTCAGAGAAAATGGTGCTACTGTTAATTAAAGTTTGAGAAACAGAATTGGTACATGGCTGTTTATCAGGCAGATGTTCTGCATAAGGCTATGAGTAACAGTTCTCACATTGAACAAGGGGGGATATGACTATTCACAAACCTTGCATTCCATCGTATGTTCCTTCTTCCTTCTTGGGAGAAGGAAAGCATGTGGTTGCAAATCAATTTGATATTTTGAAAGTGGTATTGGCTTATATAATTCGTAGACATTCTCACTGGCAGATGTTCTGATGTTCCCCAGCTTTCTCCAAGCCAACAGACCACATCTGTGACATATAAAACACCACAGGTGTTCAGATTTTTGGTTTTGGGCTACAATGTCTCCTGGGGATTTCTGGGAATTGTAGTCCAAAACCATGATTTTGCATACCTCTATAAAATGCCATTTGGCATATTTTCAGTATGAACTAATGGTACCTTGTAAGGTAAGGCCCAGAATCAGGAGAATTTTACTAGCATGGTTTATCTTCATCTACTAGGATTTAAGAAAAGGAAGGGCTTGCACAAAATATGTTGTAGCATATTTTCTGACCCCATGAGATTTCCAGCATATTGAGGGTTAGCAACTAGATTAGGGCCAGGTTAGTGGAAGTGTTTGAATGTGCAGTTCTGAAATGTCTTGAGGCCAGAAAACATGTCTTGATTTTGATGGCAGATGAATGTTTCATTTGGCATTTCCTCCAATTTGAGTGCACATAGGATTGCAGGGTTAGGTTGGATATGAGGAAGTTCTGTGCTGCCCTAAGAGATAGTATACACTTTCAATTGTTTATGAAAAACAGTGGAACCATTTCACCATTCTGATATTAGTTCTAATCTAGCTGTGATAGCTGGATAATCATACAAACATGAAGACTTGCTGCCTCAGAAAGGGAAAAACTGTCAGGTCCATTTACAGTGGTCTTTGTAGACTGAGGTTTCCTAGGAAAGCAAGCACAAGGCGTTGTTAGAGAACTAGACCTGCTTCTTCTGCACAGGGCCTATCAGCCTTGGATTGTGCAGTCTATTCACTTGACCCTCAAGAGGTACTATTGCTCTCTGATTCCAAGAAGTAGACCTTGACTAGGGAGATCCTAACAGCACTCCTCTCCTCTACCCACCTTCCCATGTGTAGGAGAAACCATGAACTATAGAAAAATGCACTGGACTTTTTATAGCTAGACAAAGCACTTGAGGGCCAAAACTTCCAGAAGGGCTGACATGGCCTGCCTCGAAAACTTTGCCAGTTGCTGGACTACTTTTGTAGCCATTCTAGTTACATGGTTGCTCTCCATGGTCCTGATACAAAGCTCAGCTTCTGCAGTGTCTGGCACCAGTGTTGCTGGCCATGGTCCTGAAACTGTTCTGTCCTGCTCCATCTCCTGTTGGTTGCCTCATCTTGCTTAAGCCATTACTTAGACTAGATTGCTTTTTTTAAAAGTGAATGTCCTACAAAGGGTTGCTATTTTTCTTCCTAACATTCACCACTAGAACCACTTCTAGATTTCAATACCATTTAAATTTTGGTGCCTGAGGGAACACCCCAAGTGCTCCTGCCCTGTTCTATAGCTCGAGCCTGTGGTATGTCAGAGTCCATGTCCTCTGCTTGTATCCAATGGCCCCTGCCCCAGTGATGTGTCATAACAAAGGTAACATCTGCCCAACTGCACATCCTTTGATGCATGCAGTTTCAGACTACAGTAGTATACGGGCAAGGTCTGGGGAATGTGAGACCCTCCTGTTGTTGTTGTACTTTAATTTTCCTCATCCTCAACACAAGTTAATTTAGCTAAGCCTGATGGAATCTATGGTCCAAGAACAGCTGGAGAACTGCATATTCCCTGTTTTCCAACACAGTCTAGGGTTGATTCAAACAAGTGGGTGGTTGTAAAGGTTATGGTTCTTTAGTGTTCCAATCAAATGTTTGGATGTGCCAGGAAGGCTGAGATTTCAGCCCACCACCTCTTAGAATTCTGTAGAAATATGGATTAAGTTAGGAAGGGATGAGTTGAAACTTTAGCTTGTCTGCAATGTGTTACAGCATGCTTGTAGTCTAGTCATTCAGCTCTAAACATCACCTTCTGGTGACTTCACCAGTTCAGCTGCTTCACCATACCCTCGACAAGTTTCCTTTTCTATTGCTTGAATCTCATCTGTAGTCTGTAACATGTGATGGATAGAGATACATTTCTTTTGCTGCATGTAGACAAAATACTAAATTAGGAGTGATACAGTTCTGTAGCATTGAAACAGGCAGGCATATTCTGCACAGATGGTGAAACTAATGAATTTTTTCTTCATTTGAGGCAGCCCTTTAAGTCTGTATAAAATTTAGACAGAAAGTGCAGATTTTTAAAATTATTTTACTGTGGCAGCCGTAGCAGCCAATTCAGTAGTATGGTAGTGAATTTGACAATGCAGTGATGGTATAGGGTGTACTCCAACCCCGGAAAGCATTAGATAATGGAATATAGGAACTTGTTACAGTGTAGCTCAGCCTTATACATTTTAGTAATGGAATGGTTAACATTTTCCTTAAATAGCAGAATCCCCAATTAAGGAGAAATATTTTGTTTAAAGCAACATATTATAAGCTATGTTTCCCAAATAAGGAAATTCAAACCACAATTTGGTCTTCCTCTCCATTCAAAACACAGGCATATTGATTCACTCTTTTTGTACCACTCTAGAATGAAAACAAACAAATAAAAAACTCCTAAACCTATCTAGGGTTAAATCCATAAAATATACTGAGATTTCTTTTCTCCAAATATAGTTTAATTGGACTTGACTAAGAAAGATTATAAAACTGCATAGGAGTGTAAAAATCTGCTGCTTGTAGATGTTGTCGGTATGAAAGCCTGCATTTCATTCCAGCTCTTCCACACCCTTAATAGTATGGTATGTATATTGAGTGAACAGTGAGATTATGCTATAGCATTTACTTAAAGTGGAAGTTAAGGTATAAGGAAGATACATTAATGGAACCATGTTTTAACCTAGGAGAGTGATCTGTGATCAGAATGCCCTTATATTTAGGGACAGAAAATCAACCATAATTTTTGCTTTAATCTGAAGAGTTTTCCCCCCCTCTTTGCAAAGTTTCCTGCATTTTTGAAATGTAGGAACACCTAGACATCAGTACTGTAAAAAGAATGTCCCTCTTTAGTGAACAAAAGGCAATAAGTATTATTTTGAGGAGCTCCTCCTGCACAGTAGGAATAATAACACTAGCAGCAGCAGATTGCCTCAGAATAAACAGTTGCTTTTTAGGATTGGGGGTATGTGTGATTCATGCACAATGAGACAAAGTTGTCCACATCCCAGAATCAAAAAGAGGCTCTTTAGCAGCAATTGTGATGTTGTTGCTGCTGCACAGGCAGAGCACAGCAAGAGGATACTGCCTGGTTTAATATTAAAGGGGTTTCTAAAGACACTATATAAACAAACAAAAAACAGCAAGAAAGCACTTGGGATTCATCCATTTCTGCCAAACAACTGAGTCCCTAAGGAAGCCTTATTCAGTTACAAAGAGGAAGGAGTTGCTATCTCTCGAAATGATAGTTCCCACCAGCTGTAAGGTAGCACTCGGAAATGTGGCCTCTGTGAGCTACAGTGGGGTCTTGACTTGAGAACTTAATCCGTATTGGAAGGCGGTTCTCAAGTCAAAAAGTTCTCAGGTCAAATCTGCATTTCCCATAGGAATGTATTGAAAACCATTTCATCCGTATCTGCTCTTTTCCGTCCATAGAAACTAATGGGAAGCTGCTATTCCGCCTTAGACCACTAGAGGGGGATATTTTGTTTCTTTTTTTCTTAGGTCAAGAAAGGTTCAGGGAAGGCAGGGAAAATACAGTCCAGGCAGTACAGGACCAGGCAGTCCGAAGACTGTCTCCCAATCCACTCTCTAAACGCTGGTAGGAGTGAGGAAGCAGACAGGCACCCTTTTCACTGGCCAACAGTTAACTGAAAGTTCAAATTTTGCACTTTCCCTGCCTCCCACGTGGTTTTTTTTTTCAGTTCTTAACTCAAATCTAAGTATGTAAGTCATGTCAATATTTTCCTATGAAAGTGGTTCTTAAGTCAAAATGTTCTTAACTTGGGCCGTTCTTAAGTCAAGACCCCACTGTATTGATAATGCTGCTGAAAGTTCAGCTCCATCTGTGCCCATCTCTATACAAGAAGCAAAAACAGCACCACATGGGTGAACATTTCAAAACTGCTACTACATGAGAATATGCGATTTTGTAATGGAATTATTCTAAAATGGCCCTCAAGTAGGGTTGAAGCCATGCCAGTAGGTCATTCACATGAGAAGGCCCTCCCATATTTAGGAATTGATAATACATGCAAATATGGTAGATACCACCATTAGTTCTTATGTGGGACACAATATGGAAATCTCTTATTATCCATAAGTACATGGTGGCTAAACCCACCGCAAGATAACAATACAAACCCAATAAAAATTAATATGGAGGATTTTATTTATCTGATATCCTGGGCATTTCCAAAGTCTCCTTAAACAAAGCCTACCCTTCAGAATTTGGACTTGTAAGTAAAGATCAGAATTCAGTTTTAAATTGTAGAGATTAAATTTTAATTGCCAACTACTCTATGTAGAAGATTCAAGAATGATGCATGACAAAGTAACTTTGTACCATTGAAAAATAATAATGAGGCAGCAATGCTGTGACAGTCTTCCAATAACTGAGCAGGTTGATTGAAGACTTACTTTAAAGGTTACAGAACATCTAAATAAAAATAAGAAGATTCAAAAGCATACTCTGCACATTCTGAGAATATGTACCTTTTAAATATCAGGAAAAGATTTCAATGAGTTATTTGTAATGCATTTTCTTTCTGAGCTGCTCCATAGAACACATGTCAAAAAAAAAAAAAGAGCATGAGAATATATGAGAAAGTGAGTTTCTAACTAATCTACCATTGTCTGTGGAACTCCTTGATAGATGTTTGTCTGGTTTATAGGCATTTGCTAGAAATATATTAAGGGAGTAAAATAACGTCGTCTTTTCTGACTCTTAATTCACCCATTCACCTGCCTTTCAGTGGGTTAAGAAATGTCTTAAGATACAGTTCAAGAAATACGTGTAGGAAACCTTGCACATGTTGTACAGAGAGACCCCCTATGAAGGTCTTGTGGGGGAAAAACCTGTCCAGCGTTCAAATCCAAGTCAAAAGTAAAGGAAGCACTTTCTTGAACATGAAAGTGACTTGTGAACATGCCATTCTGAACAGTGTAGCAATAACGTAGGCTCTTGCTTATAAGAGTTTTTACCATCTACAATCCAGGCCTATTTATTTTATTTTATTTTTCAGTGGGAGAGAGACGCATGCTGAAATACTACTCCAGTGGACGTGAACGGAGCTTTAAAATGCTTACCCCTGGCTGAATGGAACTAACAAAAAACTGTGTCCTGAAGGTATAACATACTATGTTTTGACAATGTACAATCCAAACATAGATGAACTGATCTCCATTTCTCCCTTCCTCTGTCAGGGAGTTACCCTCATTGCATGCATTTGCTTTGGCTTTCGTGTTGCTCAGGACCCTCCTTCGAACTTTCTACATTATATTCCGAACCTGTTGTGGTTTAGCAGCTCTTCCAGGCAGACTCTCCCAGATCTTGGCAAACAATGTATAATTCAAGTCCTGAACAGCTGTCAGCAATTAATTTACATAGTTACAGCACATGGATCCTGAGCTCATAGCTTAATGGCAGCGCACGTGCTTCGCATCCAGAGGGTCTAAGGTTCAGCTGCAGATACTGCAAGTGAAAAGATTTGCACAGAGCATGGCATTGTTCCTTTTTTTGAAAAATGCTATTTTTATTCCACATTATTTTTAAAATGTTGTTCGTTAAAATTGCTCAATGTTCATTATTTGAACAGTAACACATTTAATGCCATGATGGTATTTTTGCATTTCTGGATCTCCCATTCCCACATATGGGGACGATGCTAACAGCTGTAGCCTTGGTGTAAGGGCTGCACAGTGCCGCCATGTTTGGAGACATGGTAGACAGAAGGATTTTATTTGCACTCACAGGGACCCCTCCAGCAATCGTGCAAAGGCCAGCGGTCAGTCAGATTTGCATCATCACAAAGAAGAAAAAGGAAGGGGGGAAAGACAGGTCCTAGTGGATGAATTCTCACCAAAGCAAAGTCCATGCAAGAAGAATGAAAGCATTCATCCACAGTCACATGCACACTTGGTCCTAGTACCATGTTTTTTGCCAAAATAAGACAGGGTCTTATATTAATTTTTGCTCCAAAAAAACGCATTAGGGCTGATTTCCAGGGGATGGTGGGTTTTTTTTTTCATGTACAACAATCTACATTTATTCAAATACAGTCATGTCATCTTCTTCTGGTTGCTGCACCACAGTAGAGGGTGGGATTTCTTTTAACTGGGGCTTAATTTTGGGATAGGGCTTATATTACGAGCACCCTGAAAATCATACTAGGGCTTACTTTCAAGTTAGGTCTTATTTTCAGGGAAACAGGGTAGTAAACTATTCAATCAACCAACTAAGGTAGATGGCAAAGAGACAAAAAAAAAATCTGGGATGTAAATCTCAGCTAGTAATGAAGACACAAATCTTTCACTTTGCCCTAGACCTATGCACGGCTGGCAGGAGATCACATGGTAATCTCCTGGTCTGACTACATGGCTAGTCTGAATTAATCTGGATTGTGCTCAACAGGGTAGCTTTCAGCTGCAGCTGGTCATTTAGGGCCATTGCTGCATTCATATGTAAGAATTGACCACAATGCACCACAAGCAACCAGATCTATCTTATTCCTCTTTAAAGGGATAGAAAAATAGAAACAAAATCTCCCTTCTACCTCCTCCTCAATGCTTTTCGTGGGCCATTTAACCATCTTGAAAAATAGAAACTTCCTTGCCATTCATCTGTGAAAGGGAAGGGAGAGAAGGTGTTCCATTTTTAAAAAAATTGTTGCTCACTGACACAGTGCATCAGAAATGCTTTGAAAAGGCATTTTTAAAAAGAGCCTTTTCAAAGCATCATTGATGCTTAGTGATAATTAAAAAGAAATGGAACAGTCCCTCCTTGCATGTGGCAAGGAAGGTTTCCATTTCTCAATATTGTTAAACAGCTTACGCAAACAGAGTTCAGTCACAAAAATCAAACGAGCTGAAACCAAACCAAAATGGAGTAATCCTACCACAAATATTCCCTGGTTCAAAACTGGTTTTGCACATCAGTCTAAAAAAAATGCACCTCTCTAATGCTGGGCATGCTTGTCACTAGCCATAGTTTCCCTGTCTCATCTGAAAATAGGAAGTGGTGATATGTACAAACTGTGTTTAGTTCACAAAACAAGGAATCAAAACAGGATGTTTCTCCTCCCATAAACATTTCCATCAGTACCGAAGAGTTCAGTGCTAACACTGGTGTCAGTGCATCTCAGTGATGTTACATTTCTCTGGATTGTATTTCATGTCAAGAGAAGCCAGTTGTGCTGTAACAGATTTTCCCCTTCCCTGTTGTTGTCTAAAAGAAAACAAATGCACAACATAGGTTGCCTCTCTTCTTTGACATGCAAACATCAACATCCAGCCCAGATCTCATCTATCAGTGGGAAAATTAACATTCTGTGGTACCCAAAGCAAACGACTCTGGATTTCCCTGGAGGAGACAGAAAAGGACCAGTAAGACAACTTGTTGGCATTTGTCTGACAGTAGAGTTAGGTGAGCAAGGAGAGTAAAGAGGATTCTTGACAATGGGCAAGAGGTAGCAATTACAGGGGAGGCTGAGTGGGCACAGTTGCAGGCAGCTTTAATTACCTCTGCTTAAGGTAAGTAGCAATTGCGCACATTCCAAAAATAAACTGTGCTGAAAAATACCCACACCTTATCCATAATTTATCTTCCAGCATTAAAATAACCAAGAAATCCCAACATCTGCTACACTAGAGTCACTCTCAGTATACCATAAGCCATGCAGTTGTCTGCTGTACAATTGCTATCAGAAGAGTGAAGATTCATAGATGGAACTTGTATGTATGGTCTATAGCAAGAATGGACAACATAGGGTGCTGCAGATGTTGTTGGAGTGTAACTCCTGTCTTCTCTTGCATAGGCTATGCTGATTGTTGATAGGAATTGTGTCCTAACATTTGGAGGGCCAGTCTTTGCCCAACATGTGTTTATAGCCCCCCCTTCACACATATATACAAAATAATTATCAACAACCACTCCAGTAGTCCAGATGGGTGTATGAGTTTCTGAGAGGAACTAGATTAATGTCATGAGGAGTCAGGTGGACTGTCACTGTATGAGTTTCTTGGGTCTTGCAATAGTTTTCAACGCCATCAGCTGCAGCATCATTCTGGACAGGCTCAATGGGTGAGTGACTAGAGGTGCTATATAGTACAGTGCAACAGCGCTGTACTCCGGTGGTTCCTGTTTCATGGGAGGGTGCTGGTAGATGATGGCTTAGGTCTATAGCATTGATTTAGTGAGATATATCAGTACTCCATCTCATCTCCTTATGCTATTTAATATATTTGTATAAAACCTAAGAATAGCAGGTCATTTAGAGATTGCTGTTAAGTGCCACCAATACATATATGACACTCAGTTCTACCTCTCCATGCTGAATTAGTGTGTGGAAGTAACAGTGGATAGGCTAGGACAGGGTCCTTCAACTGGCTATCAGTCATATTGCATGTAATTCACCAGTTGCCTGTTCCCTTCTTCCCTATTTTACTTCTACCCCACCTATTTTCCAGGACTGGGATTTAAGGCTATCCTGGCCAACCAATCAATTTCTAAGATCTGTTCTGAGTATAATCATGTGAAAAAGAAAGTACATCATCTTTGAATTCTATGGTTTTACATAACAGGACATGATAAAAATCATCTGGTACTTAGCAGGTCTGAAAATTAGGTAAATACAACCTCAGATGAACAACAACACAGGACATATTACACTATGTCATGATTTATTTTAAAAAATAAACTCAAAATGGATAAGCCATGTGTGAAAAACTAAGTACACCTTACAAATCAATAGCTTGTAGAACCACCTTTAGCAGCAATAATTTGAAGTAATGTTTTTCTGTATGATTCTATCAGTCTCTCATATTGTTGTGGAGGAATTTTAGTCCACTCTTCTTTACGATGTTTCTTCAGTTTATTGAGGTTTATGGGCATTTGTGCTCAGCTCTCTGAAGGTCCCATCACAGCATTGCAATTGGGCTGAGAGCTGGACTTTGACTGGACCATTGCAACACCTTGATTTCAGCTGCTGTGGCTACAAAACAAGCCCAAATCATCACCCCCTCCACCACCATGTTTGACAGTTAGTTTGAGGTGTTTGTGCTGATATGCTGTGTTCGGTTTTCACCAAATGTGTTGATGTGCATTATGGCAAACCACCTCCATTTTGGTCTTCTCTGTCCAAAGGACATCATTCCAGAATTCCAACTTTGCAAACCTAAGCCATGCTGCCATGTTCTTTTTAAAGAGAAGAGGCTTTTTCCTGGCAACCCTTCCAAACCAATCATACTTGTTCAGTGTTTTTCTAATTGCATTGTCATGAACTTTAACGTTTAACATGCGAAGTGAAGCCTGTAGAGTCTGAGATGTATTTCCTCTGAGCATTGCACAGTCTGATCTTGGGGCGAATTTTCTTGGACATCCAATCCTGGGAAGAGTGGCAACTGTCTAGAATGTTTTCCACTGGTGAATAATATTCCTCACTGTAGAAATGATGGACTTTAAATTGTTTGGAAATTGCTTCATAACCCTTCCCAGATTGATGGGCAGCAACAATTGCTTCTCCACAATCATTTAGCTGAGTGACTTAGGTCTCTGGTTGTGAAGCCAGAGGTTGGGAATTTAGTTCCTCACTGTGCCTCCTTGAAAGGAGCTGGACTTGATGATCCATAGGGTCCCCATCCAGCCCTGCAGTTCAAAGGCTGTTGCAGCTGCTGCTGCTGCTGCTGTGTTCCCTCCTTGGCATTGTGTTAGCACACACTTAAATGCATACACTTAAATGCTCCAGACCAGCAAACTACTAAAACTTCGGCTTTTATAGAGGTTGTCACACTTGCTGGTGATCAGTTACTCAAGGGCATTTGGTTAGCAACACCTGGCTGCTACTTAACCTCTGAAATCCTATGGAAACAGTAAAGGTGTCCTTCATTTTTCACACGTAGCTTCTCCATTTTGGCTCTATTTCTATAAAATAAATCATGGCATGGTGTAGTATGTCATGTTGTTTTTCAACCAAGACTGTATTTTCCTAATTTCCAGACCTGCTAAGGATCAGATGATTATTATGTCCTGATAATACCCTATGGTAAAACCATAGAATGCAAAGAGGATGTACTTTCTTTTTCACATGGCTGTATTCATCATTATCTATACAAAGGATAAAACCCTATGTAGCTGAACCCCTTCTTCAGGTTGCCTTGGGATCTGAAGATAGGCCCCAGCTATTTCATGTCATGTCATCTGATCTCTCTCTTGCTTTGTGTGTGTGTCTGACTCTCTCTCTTCTGGAAAGATATTGGGGGGGGGGGATTTCTAGTGGTGCTTGTCTTCCATTTGGAATGTCCTTCCTGGAGAAACTTGCCCAGTACAAACATTAATACCATTTCAGTGCCAACTGAAAGCCTATTTTTTTTCCTCAAGACTTCCAGTGTGTTTTATAACTAGATTTAATACTACGTTCATAGCTTTGTGAGATTTTATGGCTGCTGCTCCTGAGCTTTTAATGCAGTCCTGATTTTAAATTGAGTGTACCCTGGGAGTCATGGACTGAAGGCAACCTCTGAAAAGATGGACTGACAGACTGATCAATGGTTGCTTCCCCAACACACAAGCAACCATTTTGCCAGTCATTCAAACAACAGCAGCCTTGAGGAAAATGGGGGTGGGTGGGTTGTTTTTTTTTTGGTCTTTTTTTAGTTCTTTGGGAATATTAAGAAAATATCACTTTATATATGTTATGTTTGGTTCTTCATCTTTTCCCCAACAATATTAATGGCAGCTGCATAGCTCTGCCCAAGTGTACTTTAAACAGAATATTTCTCCCTTAAGTCCCATTCCAAACAAGGAACCTTCAGCACACCCAGGGCTCCAAGATATATGAAGACATACTGAATAGAGAAAGAAGGAGAGTCTAATGGAAAAGACCTAGATACGTTTGGCAATGTGCTGCCTCGAGGAGCCAGGTTGGCCCCCCTCCCTCTTGTCCTTCCACTGTCAGGAAAAGGCCTTATTTTTGGGGGGGGGGAAGGCAAGCTTTTAAGTAATAACAGGAGAATTATGGAATGCTCTTTTTATGAAATTTAGATATTTTAAATGTGTTTTTTTAATGCTTTAAATCTTGATCAATATTTGCTTGTTAACATAGGGCTCAGCCTCTCTTTGGCAGAATGAGCAAAGGACTGAACTAAAAAATGTTTGTTTCCAAACCCTCCACACCAGCTGGTGATAGCCAGGACTTGGAGAAATTGCCTTTTTGGACAACAATTTCCAGAAGTCGAGTAGACTTTGTCTAGGGGGCAGGGTAAGAAACTAATAAAAGTAAAAGTAAAGTAAAATGTGTTGTTTCCAAAACTCTGCACTGTTGTTTGTTGAAAAGGATGTGTGTGTGTGTTTAGTCATTTAGTCGTGTCCAACTCTTCATGACCCCATGGACCGGAGCATGCCAGGCTCTCCTATCTTCCACTGCCTCCCAGAGTTGTTGAAAAGGATAGGAACATACAAATCAAGACAGACCTTCCAAAGGCAAGCTCTTTTTTTTCCACCTGTATGCAGCAGCTTACTTGCACAACATTGACTGGGGGGGGGGTGAGAAATCTTTCAAGGGAAGAGACAAACCCATAGCCTTGCTCCAACAAAGACAGGATTTTTAAATAAAGAAAAATATATCTTCTCTAGTGGCCATTTAAAAACACACACATCAAAATTGGGGTGTGTGAGTAGCACAGGTCCTGGGGTCCTCTTAAAACATGGCAACATTTTCTCCTACATGTTCAGCAGGGCGTTGGACTCGATGGCTTTATAGGCTCTTTCCAACTCCATGATTTGATGATTCTATGTTGTAAAGGAAGCAGGGGGAAAGTTCAGAACTGTATTTTCATCATTTTTTCTTATTAAATGGGGAGCAGGGGAGTTTTGGAGGCCTCATAGTTTCTGGTGGGGTTGCTTGCTGCCCACTCCGATATCTCCAAATAGCAAAACTCCAAGCATCAGCATTTCTGTAACCAAAATGGCACCATTCCTGCGTTAGAGAGAGACAAGAACAAGTTTTGAGGAATCCAAAGGTTTGCAACAGCATTAAATGTCTTTAAAAAAAGAAAGAAAGAAAGAAAGCCAAGGGGAGATTACTCACTCCGAAGCAGCCCCACGGAGGACTGGGCATGCTCTGTGAGCACAGGAAGCTAACTGTTGGTGACAGAAGGAAAGCTGATTATAACTGTCAAATGGAATGGAGTATTTTGAAAAAGGCATGGCTGGCCAGATGAAACTCCGAACAGAAAACCTGTACTCTATAGCATTTTATTGCAAGCACCATTTGTGTGTCTCTGTGTGTTTTCTAATACCGAGTATAATTTCATTGTAAAAGTTAAGAGGTTAACAAACACATACAGTATCTCATAAGACCAGAGAGCTGGGGGAGAAAAATACAGCAAAAATGTTCTTGGAGAACTATATACATACCACTCTGTTCAGCTATTCAAGAAAAGAAGGCATTATTCTCACGTAGATTTTAGGGTATGAAAAGGACCTGCTCTCATTTGGTAATTTTTGTCATCTTCCCCACACAGCAAGAAAGAAAGACAAACCACACGAAATGTAAATGAGTCACTTGTTCCCACTTTCTTCTCATTAGTTAATGACTCCATTATTAAGATGTCTCATACGTTTTCAAGCAAAGTAACATCATCTATGGATCCCCCGCCCCTAATTTGCCACTTCACTAAAATATAAGTGAAACTAAAGGACGCAGCACCGGTGACTTTGATCTCACATGATAAAGTCAAATATGTTTGTACCATTCTATAGATTCAGAAAGTGGAATCCTGTTGCCAAAGTTCATCATAACTGATTTTGAATACAAATTTGTCCAGGTTATAAAAGGAGGAGACTGCAGTAAGAATTAAGTAACATTTCCCGCCCCCACACAAATTATTCCCCAATTTAAATTTTAAAAAATTAAATATTTTGTATTGCCTGTTAGCATTTAGCAGAACTTGGCACCAAAGCCAGCTGCATTGAAGATGAATACACAAGAATTTTTCTATATTTAAACCCTTTACTTTCACTGAAACTGTAATTTTTTTACTGTGATCCTATTTGGATTATGAAGCCAAGCATGATGTATACACACACATTCTCTAAAATTTCACTTCCTGAAACTCTTGTAGATTTCTGTGAACAGTCCTATGAAGGGGTCTTTTGCTTGTTGGTTAGTTTTTTGGTCAATTGTTTCCTTCCATTATTTCTTCAAAAGGGTTCTTGTCACTGCAGCACTCTATCAAGAGTGGGAACATTCCTGTTCACTAGAGTAGGAGTCCTGGAAGATGCATACCTGAATTTTCAATGAGCCATCCACCTGAACTAGTACTAGGAAATATAGTTCACAGGAAGTATCTGCCCGTCCACAAGCAAGGGAAGACCTCTCTGTTCAGGCAGGCTTTTCTTTTGTGGCTGGCTGTTTAAGAGTGGTCTTAACCGACCAGATAGGCGGGATAGAAATAAAATAAAATAAAATAAAATAAAATAAAACAAAACAAAATAAAATAAAATAAAACTAAATAAATAAATAAATAAATAAATAAATAAATAAATAAATAAATAAATAAATTTAAACGGAATAGTTTGTATTTTGTTCGCTTTTAAATCTGTTTTAGTAATGCTTTTACCTAACATTTTAATATAATGTTTATTTTTAAAAATATCTGAATAAGTTACTGTTTTTAGTTTTTAATATTGTTTTTTTAAATGATGTAAGCTGCCTTGGATTCTTTTTTAGGAGAAAGACGGGGTAAACATATTTTAAATAAATACGCTGCATACGTAAGATACCAACATGAACCATGGTCTAGAGGGGTAGGGTAAAAATCAAATAAATAAATCAAATAAAATAAATAAACCAGCTACTGTCTTGTAACAAAGAACTGTCTAATGACTTCCCATCCCTTCTGTACCAAAGACATACCGAAAAAGTGCAGGTTATGAGCCAATTCTGAATGGAGTTCAAAGAGCTTTGTCATTTCACTGGCAGGAAATACAATTTAAATCAGAATAATAAATGTACACTGGTGGATTGTTCCAAGCAAGAACTCCAGTAAGAAAATGTCAGCCTGGTCCCGGCTGAATATAAAAGGCTGCTTACAATTCACTGTTTCATTTTGGCATTACCAATCTCATCCCTGCCCCTCCATTCCTCATATCTGATTGTTTGAATCAATCTTTCCTCATTATTTATTTTATGGGGAATTAAGAATAAGGAAGCAAGACTACTAATGAAGAAAAATACACCCATGTCATATAAAGCTATGCTTTATCACTAGGAACAGAGTGTTTTATTTTTATTTCTAAACCCTTTGACAGAACACCTGAATTATCTACAATACAATCTTGGAGCAAATAAAGGTTTGGCTGGGACAGTATAAAAGGAACAACCCGAAAATACTTGGAAAGCGGTTATTCTTGCACTTTAATGGCTTCCAAGAGGCACTAAGGGAGAGGTGTAAAAAGGTCCCTGTGACGACCTGAGGAGTGTGTGACCCAGCTTGTGTAAAGATCAATGGAAAGATCAGCTGCTTTACGCTGGAATGCTGCACATGGATGTGTCAAAAATGATTCTATGGATACCTGCTCACCGGTCAAACATCTGTAGAGAACCAAGAACGGGACAACCTATCAATTTCTGAGCAGCCAATAAGATGGGTATAGTGGTTACTAGAGATGGGGGTATTCATAGTCGTATACGAATATGAATATGCCTGCACTGGTGGCGTTAACGAGGGTCCAGCCCCATGGGGCCAGACGGTCCACTCACGAACCCACCATGGATGCGATCTGCTTGCCACTCTTCGACCTAGCAGTGAGGCTTGCGGGTCGCACGCTGCGGAGCCATTTGTAGAATCGCTCTGTCCACATCAGTGCCAGGAATGCAGCTTCCAGGACTCGTAGAGAACAGGAACGTTTCCACTCTTGATAGAGTGCTGCAGCGACAAGAACCCTTTTGAAGAAATAATGAAAGGAAACAATTGCTCAGAAATAAGCCCCATCCATTTCAGGGGGGACTTACGTTTGGTGGAACGCCTTCTCCCACCTAGATCTACCCGTGTCACCCGTGCGAGCCAGGAGGTGAGGCTGAGGAGCCTGACGCCGAGGGAGGCCTGGAAGGACAAGACCAGAAATCGGGCCTTCTCGGTGGTGGCTCCTCACCTCTGGAACAACTTACCTCCTGAGATTCGTGCGGCTCCCTCGCTGGGCATTTTTAAGAAACAATTGAAAACACTGATGTATAGGCAGGCTTTCCCAACAGATAATCCCTGACGATTTTTCTTTTATATTCTTTGATTTCTATTTCTGCCTATTTGTAATGTTTTTAATAATTTTATTGTTGCCCCGATTGTAAGCCGCCTAGAGTGGTCTAGTATGACCAGACAGGCGGAATAGAAATAAAATAAATAAATAAATAAATAAAATATGGATTTATTTCTTTATTTAATCTATATACCACCTCACCTAGTGATATCCACTGTTCTGCAGTTTACAGAATAGAATGGTGAAGCCCCACTCACCCCCCCAACACCACCACATACAAACCCAAACAATATGGCAATGACCAACTATATAACCCTAAATTTAAAAATGAAAAGTTCACAACAGCAGGGAATATATTCTTGAAGGCTGCTTTCTAAAGTTCTTTCTTTAATAATTTCCTAAAAGTCAGGAGGGACCTTTTTGTAATTAACATCTTTATAATTAATGGACATTGTGCATAGAGCTAGCTTTGCTAAATCAGCTAATCCCAGTAATTCAATTTAACATATGTATACATAATTTGATATTATCAGATTACTTGACCATCACACTAGCTCAGCCATTAACCCTAATTCTAGATGCTATTGCTTATCCTCCATAGAGCAGACCCCCTGACCCAACTGTTGAATAGTTGAGTCAGTACTTTGTACATCCATTTGATTCATTGGGTCTGCTCCAACTGGATTCAGATTGAAATTGTTACGAACAAATTTAAATTCATTGGTCCCGTTACTGGTCCCAGTGTCTCTTTGTCCTCTCCATCCCACCCCACTTTGCATCCAAATTTCATTATGTAGGTTTTAAGGGCAGGGATTGCAAATAAAACTGTCAATTTTGTATTACATCAGCACTTAGAATACTGTGAACAATCCTGGTCCACAAGAAAGAACCAGAGAAAGTGAAAAAAGAGGCACCCAAATGATCAATGAACTGGATGGAAGAGCTTTTCCACGAGGAAAGCATATAGCTTATCCATGGATAAGTTATCTATGTCAGTGGTTCTTAACCTTTGTTACTTGGATGTTTTTGAACTGCAACTCCCAGAAACCCCAGCCAGCACAGTTGGTGGTGAAGGCTTCTGGGAGTTGCAGTCCAAAACTCCTGAGTAACCCAAGGTTAAGAACCACTGATCTATGAAACTTATCCATTATGAATGGTTGCTACTGTTCAAGATAGGTATATACAATATAATACCTGCAGTTTTGGAGGTGCAATGTTTCTGAACTAGTTACTGGGGCACATGAGCTGTTGCCTAAATTTGTCAGATTAGTATTGACATTTACTTCTGTGTGAATAAATCATTTCACATTTTTCCTATAAATGTTCTTTTTAATGTGCTATTTCAGGAAAATAATATTGGCATGTCAAATCTGACAGAGCATTCTAAGCACTTCCTATTTTTTAAAAAAAATAATAATGGTATGTTATCTACGTGTCGTGATCCATTTGACATTTCACCATTACTCATTATTTTGTTACATGTAGAGAGCGCATAGAGAGGTGACTGTGTCAATTAGTAAAAGCTTATTTTTGGTAATCGGAAAGTATATAATCAAAGAGTCTGTTTGACGCTTTAGTCTAACTAGCACAAAAGCAAACCAATACAAAACATTTAACCAATATCTAACCAATTCAAAATGTAAAACGCTTGAAGAAATAAATTTGATTTTCAAAGAATGAATAACATTTTATGGGTGCGAGGACATTTTCAAATTTTGAAAACATTTTATTTATCAAAATACAGTAACTTTTTAAAAATAAAACAAACAAAACCCCAAAAGAGAGTTAGCTACTTAGACATTTTGGCCACACTTCTTTTCAGTTCGGCCAAATATCCTTAAGAGTACAGTCTGTGAGAAGCTAGTCAATATGAAGAATGACTGAGTTACAGCCAGAGTAACTGAAGGGCCGCTTGCTCCTCCATGACTCTAAATGAGAAGTCAGAAGGATCCAAAGACTGAAGAATCCACTCACCCAAAACCATCCTGGGCTAATACAGTTAAGAATTTCCAGAGCAAATCTGGGATTTCAATATGGATGTCCCAAGTCCTTGTCTGACACTTTGTTGTTACTTTGCACTGGGTCTCATTCATTACACAGACAAGCAGAGGGCTCTGCTAGGAAGCAGTCTACTCATCTATTAATAGGAAACGTGTGGAATCAGCACTTTGAACAGGGCATTAGGAATTCTATTATCACTTCGAGAGCCCAAGAATAGTGTCATTATCATCCACCTTCTCCAGTCTGTCCCCACCCCATGACCATGTATTCAGTGTCATAATAGCTCTTCATGATTTCTTGATTTTTGGTGGGAGTCCAAGTTTTGTGTTTTGTCACCAGTTGTCCAGAGGTTATGGCATCTGACATGGTCCTTTTTGACCCAGGCGACAACCAATCTGGTATGTATTTCTGTTTATTTCCTCTCATCATTATTGATGGTTGGTGGACACAGTTGGTCTGGCTTTTCAGCTAAGACTTAGCATAGCTCTGAACCTCACTGAAGCACACAAGCCCTCCACCTCTACAAGGCCTGTGTCTATGGAGTGGATGATGATGATGAGAGTGGTGGTGGTGATGATGATTTCCCAGTTGGACTTCTTGCAACCTGCTCAGCTCAGTCTCATTCTCGTATCTAGAACATTATGGTTCAAATCCAGTAGTAAATCAGAACTAGAGAAGCACTTTTAAAGAAGGCCCATTGAATCAACAAAACTTAAATAACCAAATCCCCACTTATTCAGTGGGCCTACTCTAGTTGCAACTTACTACTGATTTCAGCCTATTTTATAGAAGTACAACAATATGCATATTTTTATAAATAATCCTTTAATTTTTCTAATTCTCCAACGAGTAGACGTTGTCTAGAGGGGCGGGGTAAAAACTGAATAAATAAATAAATAAATAAATAGCTATTTGAAACTTTCAGATTTACTGCAAATATCAGACACTCCATTTACTGCAAATATCAGATGCTCCATTTGTGCCTGCAGTTATTCTCTGATAAAACTTGGCTTTGATCTTATAGTGGACCCTCGACTTACAGACGGCTCGACTTACAGACTTTTCGAGTTACAGACTTCTCTGGCTGCAAAATTTAGATTCGACTTGCAGCCAGAGAATCGACTTGCAGACCAGAAAAAAACCAAAATGGAATAAAAATAGAATAAAAACCACTGGTTATGGGATTAATCGGTTTTCAGTGCATTGTAGGTCAATGGAGATTCGACTTACAGACTTTTCGACTTGCAGCCATCATTCCAATACGGATTAATTCCTTAAGTAGAGGAGGGTCCACTGTACCTCATCCCAGCACTCTGCTGATGGTCTTTATGAACTCCCTCATTAGTTGTGCCAACTCCTGTGTAAAACCTCCCTTTGATACCTACCCTCGGGTTGCCCCCTAAATATATAGAACATTTGGAAAATGTCTCCTTCTGTATACATGAAAAAGTTGCCAAATCATTGAACGTGCACATGAAGATATAACCTTCTGTTAGAAGCCTTTTATACTACAGTATATTTAAATTTGTGCAGATTTTAAACTTCCTCACAATGAGGTAGCCTGTTGCCAAGCAGCAAATGCAGTCTTCAAGGCTGAGGAATGGAAACCATTTCTTCACATTCCATAGACTTTGACAAACATTCAGAGTTGGCTCACAGCATAGCAATAATCAGGACAAGTCTTGAACCTGAAGCATTATGAACTGTGTGGTTGCAAGTTTACTTTATTCCATATGCTTATTCGAAAGTGCAAACTGAAAGTAATCTGTGGGAAACTGATTGGTGGCTGCTGATTTTGACCACTTACAATCTTTTTAAGATAGGGATGTACAAACTATGGCAAGCCAAATGTTGGATTGAACTTCCCATCAGCTTTAAGCAGCATAACTGATGGGGAGGAATGCTGGGAGATGTGAGTCAACAAGATCAGGAGCGCCACACTTTGCCCACCCATCCTTTATCATGATTTGATCACTTTTGTGACCTTTCTCAAGCTGTTACTAATGTCTGCTTTTCTCATTTAGACTTGTAAACCACACACATACACGCTCAACTGCATAGATGGGATCAGCATTGACACTCCCATGCTGTAGGGAAAAGTGTAAATAGCACAGTCAAGTGAATTCAGATAGGTATGTGTATCTCTCCTTAAAGGCTTGAAATCAATAACCTCCCCCAATGTAGTCGTCCACCTTCCCACATGGGTTCCCATGTAATGCTAGAATGGAAAATGAAGTGTGGCATCTGAATGAGGTCAAAGACAGCTACTGAAGATACATATTTATTTGTTTATTTATTTGTTTATTTGTTTGTTTGTTTATTTATTTATTTATTTATTTATTTATTTATTTATTTATTTATTTATTTATTGGACTTATATACCGCCCCATAGCGCTACAAGCACTCTACGGGCGGTTTACAATTTTTAATTATATAGGCTACACATTGGCCCCCCAGCAAGCTGGGTACTCATTTTACTGACCTCGGAAGGATGGAAGGCTGAGTCAACCTTGAGCCCTTTCCTTTCTTTCAAAACTGTGACCCTCTAAACTTCTGTGGTCCAAGGGCATGCTGGGACCTCCAATCACTCACTATCTCACAGCCATTTGGAACATAGAGTTTCCAATCCTCAGGATGTCAGCATGACCTTGAAATAAAACATACTAGCCGCCTCTGGCATCAGTGTCTCTGCAAAGCAAAGCAGACTAACTGTTGCCTCCAGGTTCAATGGAACTCATTTCCATAACCCATTTGAAAACAGTCGCTTCAGCTTCAGCAGTAGCAGCAGACTGATGAAACTGCTTCAAACACAGATATCTGATTGCTAATGTTCCTTGCCTAGCATCCACTTCCGCTAAAAGCAGAAATATCAAATGCTATAAAATCCAGAAGTCTCTATTAATACCTCCCCAAAAATGTAAATGAAGTGTGTGCGTGTGTGTGTGTGTGTGTATAAGTGCCCATGCACACATTCAAATACGTACATCTTAAGAACTGTCCCAATGCCAACACCAAGTCAAGGCTACCACAATGCCAAGACCTTGAATCTCAAGCAATCTTGTGGGGTACAAGAGAAAACCTACCCTAGGAGGTAGTATGCTATCACTCCCTTGTCCTATTCCCACTTTGAGATAAGGGTATCCTGGGCCTTTTAGTACCCACTGAGGCTCTTGAAAATCAGTACCAGCTTTGCCATCTGACTTCAACTGTTGTAGGAAAAGTCAACAATAGCAAGCCAAACAGGCTGCACAATGCAAGGACTGGAATAAGCCCCAGGAGTTTCAGTGAGTGATGCACAAATACTCTACTATAAGGAGGTGACTTTATTAAAAGGAAAAGGAACACCAATTGTAAAATACCACTCTTGAAATATATATAATGATGTGCTATTAAGTCGATTCTGATGTAATGGTGGCCCTCCCAGGGTTCTCAAAATGTTTTACCCATTCCTCTTCCTAGTGTCGTTCTGGGATGGTGTAGTGTGATCAAGACTGGACAGGTGCCAGGAGACCTAACCCCAGCAATCTCAGACTCTTTCTTGACAGGCACTGTAGGATTCAGACTTCCAACCTCAGGCTCCCAGCTCTTGGAAAGACATACAATAGGGGGCAGAAATAGCATACTCAACTTCCTTAAGCTTCGCCCCAGTCCTGATCTGAAGAAGTCTTGTGCATGGAGTTACTTTAAGACGTTTTCCCCTGGGTTTTACAGCAGGGGCCCCCAACCCCCAGTCCATGACCCAGCAGTGATCCATGGCCTAGGTAGGACTGGGCCGTGGACACAGATCTCCTGCCCCCCATGAGCACTGCCACGTGCATGTGTGTGAGCATGCTGCGTGCATGTGCGCGAGCAGCCCTTGCAAGCGCTGCTGCATGCACACAAGCACACTCCACCTGCGAGCATGCCGTGTGCATGTGTGCCCCACCCCGTGAGTGCACCATGTGCATGCGTGTGAGCGCCCCGCACAAGTGCTGCCATGTGCATGTGCACAAGCCCGCTTCACCCCCCTGTGGGCGCACCACACCCCCATGAGTGTGCCATGCCTCCCCTCATGAAATCATCATTTTACAGTTTATGAAGCTGCTTGGTGAGATTATTCAGTTCATCAGAAGAATTCTTATATCAGACCCCCTTTGTCCTCTAGCTCCCTAGTGTCTACTCTGACTGGCTGTCACTTCATAGAGTTTTAGATAGAAGTTTTTCCCAGCTCTGAAACTGAACAACTGAGAAACATCTTCCTATTATTATTATTATTATTATTATTATTATTATTATTATTATTATTATTATTATTATTATTATTATTATTATTATTATTATTATTATTATTAGTATTAGTATTAGTATTAGTATTAGTATTAGTATTAGTATTAGTATTAGTATTAGTATTATTAGTATTAGTATTAGTATTAGTATTAGTATTAGTATTAGTATTAGTAGTATTAGTATTAGTATTAGTATTAGTATTAGTATTAGTATTAGTATTAGTATTAGTATTAGTATTAGTATTAATTATCATTATTATCATTATTATCATTATTATCATTATTATCATTACAGGTGTACCTCCGTTTACAAATTTAATGCGTTCTCTAGGATGTTACATAATGCAAAAAATTCATAGACCGAAACACAGTTTGCCATAGGAATGGGGGCAGTGCTATAAACCTCCAAGCACAATGCATCCTGGGAAAACTTTCTTCATACTGCAAAAAAATAATAATCATAAACTGAGACATTATGTTTAATGGATTTTACTTTGTAAACCAAAAATTACGTTAACTGAGGCGTTCGTAAACCAAGGTACATCTGTATTAATAAGCACTGCTTAGAAAGTATGGGATTAATCAGCACCATTATACAAACATTTGATTTGACTCAACTCTGGCAATCAAACTCACTTTATTGGGCTACAGCTGGCAACTGAATTCAGGCGAACTGAGGTCCAAGCTTGGAGAATCCCAAACAGGAAACATTTAGTATCTGCTAGAAAGAGTTACAGTTCCTTTTGCCTCCATTCTTAACTATAAGTACCTCCTGTTGAGCTTTCAGCCTTTACAAGCACTTGAGGGGGAAAATTATCTCACTAGAATTGAACAACATACACCCCCATGACAATGCCTTCATTCAAGAACCTCTAAGAACAAAAAGTACTCTCCAGGGTGTTCTTAAAGATCACAGTGCTTCCAGGAGGCAAATGAAACACAGCAAAAATAGGAAATCTCTGGGAAACAGAGAAAGAGATTGACAGTCAGATGAAAAGCCTGTTGAACTGCCAGATACCAAAATGTGTTGCACCATTCAAGAATAGTTTTTGTGGCAGTCAGACATGCTGGAGAGAAGGATCCTGTAATGATTCACATGGATAGTAAGACTGTAGGGTTGGAGAGGTTAGGAAGCTGGATTACTGCCAATACTTACCACAGCATGGAAAGTAAATTTTCAAAATAGTGCAGCACAAGAACTGTAGGATATTCCTCTTCCACCATTTAGTGAAGCTACACCTCTGTAACCGTGAAAGAGATGAAAAAATTACAGTTATATCAGAATTATATCACAACAGTTCTGATGTCATCTCTCATGGGCTCCAGTTATAACTTAATGTAGTTTATTCAGAAACAGAACACTTGCAAGTGATCACCTGTAACAATCTATTTTTAGGCTCTGAACCTCAGTGCTTTGAAGTCACTTTGTTCAATTCAGATCAAAATCCAACATCAGCAGAGACATTAGAGGTGCTGCAGGGAGACCTATGCAGAGCAAACCATTGCAGAAAGCAGATATGTATGTAAGCCAACTAAACTTTTGGGGGTGGGGGCTTCCCTTTGGGTTCTAATGACTAGTTCAGCAACACACAGATCTCCCCCATCAATACATACTTCTGTCTTGCCACGATCAAAGTCGCTATCAACAGGAACTTAAGAAGGGGGCTCCTTGGTGGTTGCCCCAAGGCTTTAGAAATTTTTGCCAAGGGAAGTCAGGTTGATTGCCCTACTCTCTTTCTGCTGAGAGGGAAAGTCATTTTTAATCAAAAGAGGGAAAGTCATTTTTAATCAATCTAATTTAATTTAATTTTCCCTTCCTTATCTATCTTTCATTTATGATTTTTGGTATGCTTTGTTAATAACCGATGTTTAGGTTTTACTTTATTATAATTGTATATTTTTTGTTGTTAGCCGCTCAGAGTGGTATAAATATACCAGATGGGTGGGATATAAATAAATAAATAAATAAATAAATAAATAAATAAATAAATAAATAAATAAATAAATAAGAGGCTTTGGGAAGCTAAACTGGTTTGCTGCTAAAGTGGGTTCTTAATCCCAGCGCATGCTGGAATGTGTTTTATACAGTGTGGCTTTTAACAGCACATATTTTTAACTGATGAATTGTACTGCTTTAAATATAGCTTTTTAAATTTGTCTTTATATTTTATTGTTACACATCCTGGAGGACAGGATAGACATTTAATGAAGTGATCTCTCACTGACAGCTCCGCACACAAAGGAAAGCATATGTAGAACAGTCTCAAACTGGAATCAATGTGTATTTTTTAATATAGCTTTTGTCTCTGTGTGCCCATCATGGAGCACATAAGGCTTTTAAAAGTTCAGGGAATTGATATACTTTTCAGTGACTACTGAACTGGGACCTGAACCAGTGGTGAAATACTTGTCTTCTAGTAAAGAGAATAATTTTATTTATTTATTTATTTATTTATTTATTTATTTATTTATTTATTTATTTATTTATTTATTTATTTATTTATTTATTTATTTATTTTATTTCTATCCCGCCTATCTGGTCGTATTAGACCACTCTAGGCGGCTTACAATCAAACAACAATATAATTTTAAAAACATTACAACTAAACAAAAATAGAATCAAGAAAGAAGTATAAAAGAAAGAAAAGTCGTCAGGGGTTATCTGTTGGGAAGGCCTGCCTGAACATCAGTGTTTTTAGTCGTTTCTTAAAAGTACCCAGCGAGGGGGCCGCGCGGATCTCAGGAGGCAAGTTGTTCCAGAGGCGAGGAGCCACTGCCGAGAAGGCCCGGTTTCTAGTCTTTTCCTTCCGGACCTCTCTCGGCGTTAGGCTCCTCAGCCTCACCTCCTGGCTCGCACGAGTGACACGGGTAGATCTTGGTGGGAGAAGGCGTTCCGCCAAGTATCGAGGTCCTAAACCGTTAAGGGCTTTATAAGTGAGCATCAACACTTTGAATAAAGCAAGTTATCTTTCTCCTCCGGCTCAATAGCTATCTATGGTCAGAGCAATCAAAGGGTTTTCCAATTAAACATAATTGCTAATTTCTTGTCTGTCACTGGGGCTCATGTTATGCTAGAAATTGTTCTGGCACTAGTAAGTCAAATAATATTTCTCTGCTGTGTTGGTGTTAACAGCAGCCTTTCGCTCTAGAACTGGGAAATAAAATTCAGATTTTTAGGGGAATTCATTTATGAAAAAAATTGGAAAAGTGAATTAATTGAACATTATTCATACCAGCTGCCTTTATTTGGTTAGGGAGCAATTTTCTATATATTTGCCTTGGACGAAGCACCACTGAACTCAAGATGCTTTTCTTTTTAGGAGGCCTGCATATATCTGTTTGACTTTCTTTGTGACTGCCAGCTGGAAAAGAAATAAGGAAATCAGCTTTACTCATTGGAGGATTTGGGTGGTTCTGATGGGGTAGCTCACTGAGCTATCAGCCTCTTTCTTTATTTCTTAGAATTTTACCCCGCCCATCTAGACCAAAGGTCTACTCTGGGGAGCATTACACATTTTTAAAAACAGTGAAACCAATAAACGTACTGTATACTATGATTCCAATATGACAAAAATGCCAAAATTTAAGATATGGCAGGAGGGAAAGCCTGCCCAAATAGCCAGGTCTTAACTTTACTCCTGAAAACACCCAGAGAGGGAGCCAGGTGGATCTCCATGGGCAAGTTGTTCCAGAGGCAAGGGGCCACTGCAGAGAAGGCCCAGTAACTCATTCTTTCCTTCCGGAACTCCCTCGGCGTTAGGCCCCTCAGCTGCCCAGCCTGACTATAACGAGTGACTCTGGAAGAACAGGGTGGGAGGAGGTGCTCTGCCAGATATCAAAGTCCTAAACCATTTAAGGCTTTATATGTTATCATTAGGACTTTGAAACCAATGCAGAAATGAATGGGCAGCCAATGTAAGGCAGCCAGATTGAAGGAAATATGGTGGTACCTTTTCACCCCTGTAAGAAGTCTGGCCGCCATATTCTGCACCATCTGGGGTTTCTACGGCAATCTCAAAGGCAGCCCCACATAGAGCACATTACAGCAGTCTAATCTCAAGACTACAAGCGCATGGACCAAGATGGTGAGAGCCCCCACATCAAGATAGGGATGCAGCAGGGCAATCTGCTGAAGATGGAAGTGTGCGGAATGGACAACTAAAGCCACCTGGGTTTCCATAGTGAACACCGGGTCCAGATGTACACCCAAACTGTGAACCTCACTCTTAGTGGTAAGAGTCACCCCCCCCCAAAAAAGAGAGGGAGTTTCCCAACCCACTGATGTCTGGGGCACCCACCCAAAGGACCTCCATCTTGCCCAGGTTCAGCCTCAGTCCATTCTCCTGCATCCATTGCTGAACAGCCTCCAGGCAGTGTTCAAGGGACGAAATAGCATCCACTGTTGTTGGAAAAAGGAGATGTAGAGCTCAGTATTATCAGCATACTGATGATACGAAGCCCCACATCTCCTGATGACCCCTCCCAGCGGCCTCATATAGATGTTAAACAGCATTGGAGAGATGATCGAGCCCTGCGGATCCCCACAATTGAGGCTCCACAGGGCTAAGAAACTCTCTCCAATCTGCACTCTCTGGGGACGGTCCTCCAAGAAGGAATGGAGCCAGGCCACCGATCCCCAAGTCGGAGAGCCTCCCCAGGAGGATACCATGGTCAATGGTATCAAAGGCAGCTGAGATATTGAGGAGGACCAGCAGAGATATTTTGCCCCTGTCGGCCTCCCTCAATAGGTCATCATATAAGGCGACCAATGGTTTTTTTTTTTAAATTAAAAGTTACCCCCTCCTGAAATTTCTAAAGGCTTCCCCAGGGCAAAAGGAGCCCTAAGAAGCCTTATAATATGAGCAAGTGGGGTAGGTAGATCTCAATTAAAATTAAATATCCCAGTTGTTAGGTGATGCCCTACTGGCATGCTGTAAAATTGCCCACCATTTGTAAATACATTTATTTTTTAATTACTTTAAGAATCTAGATATTTCTGATGTTCTGTTCCATTGCTAAAAAAATAACCAATGTGGTTTAACAGACAATGCATTGGACTAGGGCTTGGGTTCAAATACCACGAAAACTCACTGGTGAATCAGTGACCATAGTGAACCACTTCTTGAACATCTCATATACCTCAGAAACTCTATCAGGGATGGCATAAGTTGGAAGTGATAACACATCTGAAAAGAGAACAGGGTTGGGAAAGGACTGAATAGTATATGGGTAGCAGCACTGTTAAGAAGTACATAAGCCTCTTTTAATTAGTTTCAGAGTCAGATTTAAAATTCTGTCATACTGTGTTGCCTATTTAGTGGAGGAATATAATAGGATAATCATTGACATTCATGCCCTCAAACAGCCACAATAACAAATACAAAAATTCAATAGCCAAAATATAAAAAATCAAAAGCAGCAAAAAAGATTTAAAATCAGTAATAGATCAATGTATAGGAACAAATTTGGAAAGGTCTGCTAGAATAAATCCCATTTCCAAGCAGGTGTAAAATAGGCAGTGGACAGACTGACATCTCTTAAGAGGGCTTTACATGCTCCAGGTGCCCAATCAAAAAGACCCTGTCTCAAATTAATATCTGTCTTACAGTAGTCACTGGGAAACAACGGGAATGATCCATATATAAACGTTTCATATGAAAAGAAGTAATTCCTGAGCTACTGGGGTCTTGGTTTCAAAACACTGAGCTTTGTCCTCAGTGGAAATGTGCAGAGCTTTTCCTGGGACTCAGAGTAGACAGTATAATTAGCATGCTATTAGATACAGCACTTGAGAGGTTTGCTTATTCTAACATAAGCTTGCCTGGCTCTGCATATTATAAATCAGCTGTATTTTGTCTTGACTGGTCATCAGGAGGCAAACAAGGGATTTGTTTGCAAATCTGATTGCTCAGGCATGGAGCTTTGAAGGAAACAACTGACCAGCAGGATGTACTCTAATTTTTGTATATATATCAACAGCTCATGGTCTGTTCCACAGACTCTTGTTTTTGGAGAACAGAGCTTCTTCATTTTCTGCTTCCAACTCTGTAGTCGGTTTGATTTCTATCTTTGTTGTCTGGTGACACCTAATATTTTTGTAAATCCTACCATCCATGAAGTTAAATGGTCACAATGATATAGGAGAGGGAGGGGAAAGGAAACACAAGGTGGATTCTTCCTGTTCCAATGCAGCTTCTTTCTTATGGAATTAAGGGAAGTATTGTATCGTAGGAGAGCCAGAAAAAAATATTTTTGGAAGGCAACTCCCCAGATCCTCCCAATAGCATAATCCCTGGCTCCAGGTAAAGTAAAAAAACAGATTTTCCAAGCCCTACATGTTAGAATGTAAAAGTCTTTCTTAGCTTAGTACAGTGGGGTCTCTACTTAAGAACGTCTCTACTTAAGAACAATCCAACTTAAGAACAGCTTCATTTGCTAAATTTTGCTTCTACTTGAGAACAGAAATCCAAGATAAGAACAGGAAAAAAAACCTTTCCTGCTCTTTTTTTAACCTTAGGTCATCTTAGGTTAAAAAAAATTCTCCCCCTAGTGGTAGAGTACGTATTAACCAGCTTTGCATTAGTTCCTATGGGAACTAATGCTCCAATGTACGAACGCACCTCTACATAACAAAAAAACTGCCAGAACGGATTAATTGGTTTTCAGTCCATTCCTATGGGAAATTTTGCTTCAACTTAAGAACGTTTCAACTTAAGAACACCATTCCAAAACAGATTAAGTTCTTAAGTAGAGGTTCCACTGTAGTTTCTATGGACGGAAAAGAGCAGATACGGATTAAATGGTTTTCAATGCATTCCTATGGGAAATGCAGATTCAACATAACAACTTTTCAAATTGAGAACCACCTTCCAATACGGATTCAGTTCTTAAGTAGAGACCCCACTGTAGTGAATGAGACGAAAGACGGGAGGGGGAGAAATGACTTGACAAAGCATGGGTCATCCCTTTCTCTGCCTGCACCCTGGGCTTGATCCATGCATGGATGTGGCTTGTGTGTGGAAGGAGAAACAGGAAAGGTGCAACTAAGGGAGGAACTCCCAATCATTTCTCTGTTCCCACTGGCTAATTTGATGGACCTTCAGGCCATTTGTATTATCAACCATAAGTTTCAAGGCCAGTTGATACCTGACTGGTTGCCAGAAAATTATTGATCTGTAAGGTTTATTTTTCCCTGGAGTGTTTTAAACATTTTCTTTATATTCTGTTTTTTATCATCAAATATGTACTTTTCCTATTCTGTTTTTCCTCTTCCTCCACTTATTATTAATCTATTTTTGTTCATTATCCTTTTATTACTTTCACTTAGGCTGTAAACACTGTGCCAATTCAAACCATTCCTCCACTTTACGTACACTACTAAACCAATGACTCTTGACAGCATACTGAATAAAAATGATAAAACAATGTCCAACTCCAAGCTGTGTGCTTAGTTGTGTAGATCCATGTTCTCTATCTGCAGTTCTATGTTTCCCCTTAGGAATTAAAATGTATGGGGAATGTGTTCACCCTCAAAATATACTGTACACATTCATTGTGAGGAAAGCTTTACTTGGATTCTAAACAATATGCAGGGGATCAGAAAGACACATGCAATAATTTATTAATTGTACAAATCAGTATCCTTTGAAAACAGAAAATGAAATATAAAAATGGGAGGAGTTAATTGAGCCTATGCAATAACGTGTAGAAATGGTACAATATCCACTTTCATGCAATACTCAAGTTCCTTATCACAGCATGATAATAAAAATCAGTGAAATGATATTCTGCTTCACCGCAGAAACCAAAACTGTAAGTCTTCTCATGCTGGCAGTTAATTTTGAAAATTGCATCCTCTTTTCCTCACCATAGAAAAAACAACATAATATATTCTTCTTTGATTCCTCCAGTGTAGAGAGCATTACATTGACCCCCATCCCCAGCACTTTAGAGATAGTGTGTAAATAGTTACCTGATCTCTTGCCAGTCCACAGGTACATTAACTTATAAATAGAAATCTTTTCTTGCACTGCTCTCTAACCAGATGGCATCCCTTTTAACGGTAGCTATCTGTCCAAGAGAATGGCTTGGGAAATTGGGAATTGCAATAATTTAGATGGCTTGGAATTGCAATTCAGTTTGCTGATGAAATATCTGACAGACCTTCAGAGACTGCCAAAACACAGAATGTTCACAAAAAGATACATTGAATTAGAAGTGAGAATGGGAAAGATCTGTGCTATAAAGTGTCTCCCCTGCTACCAGGAAGATATTGCCTTACAGCCATTCATTGTATTTGACTGGTGCAACAACATAGCAAGGGAACGCAAATTGACTGTCATTCTCTTGCTGTGAACTCACAGTGGGGGATTTCATTCTCTTCAGTGTAAGAGGCCACACAGGCAGAGGAGGGGGAAAAACACATTCTAAGTGCAGCTGTATTTGAAACACCTGTAGATGGCATGATTCAAATGAACTGCTTTAAGAAGGCTGTCACTCTTCAGTAACTCTATTTCCTCATCATGTCTTGCCAACCAGATGGCTCTTTGAGCTGCAAAAAATAAATAAAAAAGAGATCTGCTCAGGAGTTGCTGGGTTTTTTTTTAAAAAAAGTAGTGTCCTGGGAGACAGGCTTTGCAGAGAGAGATGAGTGCTGGCACTGTTTGTGTTTGCACATATGATCTTCTGGTCCTCTCTTGTGAAGTAGGAGCAGAGGTGGGATTCAGCAGGTTCTCACCTATTCTATAGAACCTCTTCCTAAATGTACTATTGGTTCTTAGAACCGTTTGCTGGCCTGAGATGAATGAAGGAGGAGGGGCCAGGTGACCAGCGATGGGGGGGAGGGGGGCACAATTAGCTGCCTCCCTTCCTGCACCACACTGAGCCGTCTGAGGTGGGGTGTGGGTGAGAGAGATAAAGCCTGGAAAGAGCAGAGGGGGAGGATGAGTCCTTGACGTCACTGGAGGAAAGCCCATGGCCTTGAGGCAGAGGGGGGTCATTGACAAGGCATGAGGGCAGGACACAGAGGGAAATAGTTTTGGGGTGAGACCACTTCAGTCAAATACCCAACCGTCCTCGTTTTACTATGATTTTTTTTCAAGTTAAAGGTACCACATAAGACTGTTTCTCTGCCTAGAAACAGTTTTTTCTTAAATCTCAGAGAATATCCAATGCATGAACCGGTGACGGTCTCACTGATCCACGCAAGCAAGGTATGCAATAGAAAAGCCACTCACACCACAAAGAGATCACACCCAAACTTCCAAGCCTCATTTAGAATAACAAAGAACTCTTCCTCCTGCCCCAAAACTGACAATTTCGGGAGACAAATAGCACACAGATGGCCCACTCTGTTAGAAGGTGGAAGATAGCTATCAGTATTTTAACACTAATAAGATTTACTATTCTTGAAGGCCATATATCCAGGGCCAAGAAAGGAAAACACATTAACATATCAATAGATAAGGGGAATCGCAACTCTTCTCTCCAGACATTCAGGCGCATCTTGACCACAGGTGGCTGGGGGCTGGAGGGACTCCGAGGGGGAGGGACCATCATGAGAAGGCAGCATTCTCCAGAAAAGACATACATGAGAGCATACTAATCAAGCATTTGTTGATATTGGTTGTTGTGGGTTTTTCGGGCTCTTTGGCCATGTTCTGAATGTTGTTCTTCCTGACGTTTCACCAGTCTCTGTGGCCGGCATTTTCAGAGGACTGGAGTGTTGAGATTGGCTTTCAAGCTTTCATTTCTGAGATTACTTTCAAGTAAGTATGCTTCTTTTTGTTCATAGGATTTTTTTAAAATATGAGACATGTAATTTAGCATGTGATGAAATATAGATATGTAGAATGGTACACAAACTTTCCAAGGTGCTATATTGACCAAAATGAGTACAGGCCATACCATTTCTGTGGGGAAAAAAATCCCGGGTGTAAAAGGAGAAAGGAAGGCCATCCCTTGAACAGCATCAGGATTGATTCCATTCTTAGCAGGAGGGGAAAAGGGATGATCCAAGCGTGGCTGTTCGTGTGTATGCACGTGTGAATTGAAACAGGTGTATTCTCCTTGCTTAAACCATCTTGATCTCAAGGGGACTTCTGCATAAATACAGAGAGATCCAGGTTGTGCATAGATGAAATATCATTTATAGACCGGAAGATTACAGGTGGGGGGGAGAGAGTTTTTGGAGTGAGTCAAAGCAAATTTAACTTCCATATGATGAATCCAGAGTTCTTTCCAGGGGAACACCCCGAGTTCTATTGAAGTTCTGTAAACTGCATGGCAGGCACAGGGCAGGATAAATAGTTATCTTCTTGACTTCCCCAGGAAAGCAGCTCCAATGGATCTTTTCCAACCCAAAGCAACACCCCCTGTTTGTTTCCTGAATTTAGCTGCAATTCTCACAGTAGCTGGCGGTGGGGAAATCCATATTTCTAACAACAACATACTGCTGCGAGTGATCCCTCCTGTCATAATAATAATATGAAGCATTTGGAGATGGGCTGGTCTGGAATTGACAATTAAAACCCATAAACTTGACAAAATACCTGTCCCTGGTGGAAACGAAAATTGCTAGCACCTGTTTGTTGGCATGGTTCAATACAGCTGTGGCCATTGTGGGACTCTCTTTGGGACCCAGCTTAGGAAGATTGTCATGTTGAGTATCTGCGCATTCAGATTTACCCCCGCATCCTGAGTGTATTCTGGAGGCTGAAGTAAACCAGAGCTGTCCTCTCCAATGAATAGGAAACAGTTATTTGGATCCGTACTATCTGTGCGTTTGGTGGTGGGAAGGGAGACGACCTTTTGTGCTCTTTATTACCTTTTTCCATCCTGACCCTGTGCCTTGCCTGCTCCTGCTTCACCGCTCCAGGGTCGGAGTGCCCTGCTCTTCCCTATTATTATGCCATGCCTTTCATTCTCCATCCAACACTGCGTCTCTTTGTTGCTCTCAGAGGATAGTTTAATCGTGTGTGCCAGTTTCCATGAACTTGCTCCACCACCAGCTTCCCATCCCTTGGCCGCTTTTTGTTTCTGAGACACTTTCACCGGACTGGTGTCTCCGTGTCCGTCTGTCTAACTCATGGGAAAAGTCATTTCCCCGCTCCCTCTTTCTCTCCCTCTGGGGACAGTGCCACCTAATTCGACCAGTTCCTCTGGCTGGGCACCTAAGGCTGCTCTCCTCCCCTCTTTGCCACTCCCTGAGGTGTTTCGGGAGGAGGGAGCTTCATCCTTGAATTACCCCTTTTATGCCATGCCGGGGGGCGGGGGGGGGGAAAGAGAGATTGGCATGGAAGCAGGGAATAGTGGGGTGTGGGAGGGACAGGCATCCGAAACAGGGAGGGAAGCAGGGGGACGAGCAGGGTGCGTGTGTGAGAGAAGGCTCGGCAGCTCCTTCAATGCTCAGGCACAGCTGCAAGTGCCCGGTGCAGAGCCTGCACTCTGGGCATTGTGTGTGTGTATGTGTGTGGGGGGGGGGAGAGGGAGTTCTGACCTGCCCCCTCTGGACAGCTGGAGCTCAGTGACACTGAAGGTCGCTGTAGGTGCCACAGTCAAAAGCACCTACCCGCCACGGTGGGTACTGTATGGGATGTACCATGGTTGGATGGGATGTACAATGATCTGGTGTGCTGTGAGGACAACTCGCAAGCCATGCCACCTGTGCCATGGTGGCATGAAGGGAAAGAGGGAACTGAGAGGAGGAAGCGGCCACTGAGGGTGAGTGGGGGAGGTGGAGCCTGCCAGGGCTCTGAGGGAAGCCATCATCACAACCAGCGCCGCCACCAACGCCCCTCAAAGCAACTGGCGAGGAGAAGCGGTGGGCGCAGGGTGGAGGGGAAAGATGGAGGAGGAGGAGACTTCAGAGGAGTCAGTAACTGAAGGACCGATTGAGGTGGTGGGGTTGAGGTGGAGTGGTGACAGATTGAATAAAGACCATACCTTCCAAGCCATAAGGAAGTGGGGGAGGGGGAGAAGAACTCCACAACAGGTGTGCAAAGGCGGCTGGCCTCCAGGTAACAACAAGCAGGGCTATCAATCATTTCAGGAGCAGGAAAGGGGATGGAAGCAATTTTTACTGGTGAGCTATAGGGTGAAATAGGAGGTAAAGGGAAGGAGAAATGTGTCAGTTCTCTGTCAAACTTGGTCATAAGCACCCACTGTGAGGTGTGTGTTTGTTTGTGTGTGTGTGTTTGGCACATGCCCACGGTGATGGTAACAGCAGCGGTATGCCCAAACAGATACACTTATCTAGATGTCTTAATCATGTGAGAAGTAGTTGTGATGATAGGCAGTAGGAAGACCACTGTGGAAGAAACCCTCATCGGATCCCACTGCCCTGGGCATCTATCTATCTATCTATCTATCTATCTATCTATCTATCTATCTATCTATCTATCTATCTATCTATCTATCTATCTATCTATCTATCTATCTATCTATCTATCTAATCTATCTATCTATCTATCTATCTATCTATCTATCTATCTATCTATCTATCTATCTATCTATCTATCTATCTATCATTAGGACACAGAACCTGTTGTTAATTTATTTGAATCCCACCACTGGGTAGGAGGTGAGGGTAAAAGGTGCTTTGCAAAATACTACTGTATGAGAGAGAGAGAGCTCAACTGGTCTTTCCTTTCTGCACTGGACAAAGCAAAATGATTTGACTTTTGTAAAGTAGAAGGGCCTCTGGTGGGCAGGAAAAACTATGGATTGTGGGTAGAGGTGGGCACAAAGTGCTTCATAGCAATTCATCTCAGTATGTACATGAAGCACCAGAGGTGCCACATGTTATCCCTCCCCCAGGCCAACTGTCCCACTTACAAGCCTCAGCACACTGCTCAAGTTGTCCTCCATCACCAGCTTCCAGTCTACACAGGATCCAAGGTATCCCTTTCATGCCTTCTCCAGCAGCTGACCACTCAGACAAGGAGGTGGGACAAGGATTCTCCCCGCACAACTGGTGAAAGGGAAAGCCTGTCTAAAGACACAGGTCTTCATCTGTGTCACAGTCCAGTAGCCCAGGCAGTCCTGCACCAAGGGCAAGAGCACCAGGACCCAGTCCACCACTCAGAGTATCAAGTCCTACAGTACTCACTGTGCAGTTGTTCATGACTAAACAGAGACAGGAACACAAGGCTGAGAACACAGAACAGGAACCAGGTACCAAGATGCAGTGGGTAAGTAGGGACACTGGAGGTAAGAGCAGGAACACTAGAGCTCAGGAGCAACAAGGCAGTAAGCACAGCACAACAAGAAGACCTTTGTTGCTGAGGGAAGTTCCTGGAGAACCACTCCTTAAATAGGTCTTCCCTCCAGGACTCCAAGTGAGCCCCATGAGTGGCCTGGCAGCTGCTACACAAGCCAGGGCCTGAGCCTGCAAACACCAGGCCACTCCTGGCTCAGGTTGACCCTGATCCTTCAGCTTCTAGGGTGGTGGGGGCCAGATTCCGACAATCTGCTTGCAGAAAGACCGAAAATGGGGCCAGCCTAGCCTCTTGTTGGAGGGAGTTCCAGAGTCTGGGAGAAGTGACAGTGACAAAAAGGCCCTCTCTCATGTCCCCACCAACATCACCCGTGAAGATGGTGGGACCAAGTGAAAGACCTCCCCTGATGATCTTAATACTGGGGCAGGGTCAAAGGAAGCCAATTCCACCCCTCCCAAACATGTTTTCCCCATCTGCATTACATCCCATTCTGTTCTGGAGGATGTTACAATCCTCAGATGAATATTTTCTGGGAGCAGTCTTTAGTTAAGTGGATAGGAGAGATTGGGGGCAGTGAGGTTTTCTGCTTTGCCTATATGGACATGCTTTCAGCTCAGGCAAAACCATCTGATAACAATCTCCAATTCCAGCTTAGGGAAAAGGGGGCAGAGATGGAAGGAGTTAGATATTTTTAAAACTCAGCTCTCCAGGCAGCATGGGGACCTCTTCCTCATCCCTGGAAAAAAAATTAAGGAAAGAAATGATTTCTTAACAGGAGTCAAGAGGAATACTGTACTAGGAGCATGAGTATTTACTGTATGATGAAATAAGAGATCAGATCAGATCATATGAGATTAGTACCCAAGATGCTGAGTTACACTTCATTTGGATATTGTGATCCATTGCTAGAACACTTATCTGGGACAAGAGTTTCTTATCAAATCATGGACATTAATTCAGGTTTAGCACACACCAGGCTGTTTGTTATCAGCCAGAATTAAAAATAATCTAATTGTCATCATCTTTCCCCAGTCAGGATATTTCAAGAGTATCATAAGTGCTTGTTTTGACTGACTGCTGAAGAAGAACATGAGCACCCCTGGATGTACAATGACTGGGGAGATGGGTTTTAGACTTTGGGGGCTGCAAACTCCATGATTCTCCTTTCTGGGAATCCTATTTGCAGACCCAGACCTTACAAACACTTAAGTTGTGCTCATCTGGAAAGAAAGCGCAGTTGGTAGGCCTCATGCCTTGGCTAGGCCTTACTTCCTGTTTGAAAAGGAAGCTTGACAGCATCCATTGGGGCAGCTTATTTTCCAAATATGAAATTAGGTCTATCCAAGGCATAAACCTGTCACCTGGGCCATCTCTCCAAGTAAGCACAATTTAGGTATCTGTTATGTCTAGGTTCTGCTGGTGAGACTTCACAAATGGAGAATTATGGGATTTGTAGTCCAAACAATCCAAAAGGTGCACCCGTAACCACAACATTGTATTTTAGATCCCACTTGTATTTACATCTGTTCTCTCATCAAGCAGAATCTCTGTGAATAAGGCTCTTCTGTCTAATATTAATTTTCATTCCTGTTACCTGAAAACACTTTTGTCCATTCTTAATTCAGAAACCAGTAGGCTGTAATTTTCCTTTCTCTAAAGCAACTTGGTGGAGGTGGGAAGAGCAAAAATGGCATATTCAACATTTGCAGAAGTGGTCAAAACAATGGAGGTTGACACTGTGCATTAACTCTGCTGCTATACATCAGTTCTTTGCACCTTTTGCATTAATACCTTGCCACAATAACTGGCTGTAATGCCAGGTGGATTTATGGTTCTTCTTTACATTTTGTTAAATAATGATAGCTTCTGAATGAAAGTGCCCTGTCATTTTCTGATCAAGGAAAGTGTAAGTCTCCAATTGTGCTTATATCATCTCAAAGCTATCCTTCTCTTTTCTGATCTGCATGCACTGTAAGTACATAAAGCATTTTCTGGAGCAAGGTGTGGACCACAATAAGACTTGCTATGCAGAGCACTATTCCCCACCTCAGTTTGCAACGGTGCAGTGTGAGGATGGGAATTTTTATTGGAGGACAGCTGATGCATTTTTTCTGGTTATGAGCTTGCTGCCGGAAAACTCATCTTCTTGCTTTCTGAGAACCACTCTTACAATGTTTTGTCTTTGCAACGTGTCACATTAAAGTCGAATATATGTGTGTGCCATGTGTGCAAAATAAATATAGGGCAATATTAAACACTGTGGGGCAAATAGCTGATTGCACCTAATTCATCAACAACAACAAAAACAATTTGGGACCTTGAATAGTATTAATTTGGTCCTGCCAGTAAAACTGAAAACGTCATAAAAAGTTATTAAAATTGTAGAAATTAAAATAATATGTGAGTGCCAGTCAACCACACTCCTCCAACTCAACCAGTCCATTCTCCTCCTGAGTCCCTGAGCTGTCATTAATGTAGCACTGTAAAGTCAAAAGCAAATTCTATGACTGCCTTTAACTCGACTCTCTGTGTGTGCATGTATTATCACAGAATTCACCATCTGTTGGTAGACAGAAAAGTTTTTCTTTTAGGGGCCAGTCTTTCTCCAGTACAAAATAAGAACTCATTTTTGAATGATGGACATGACCGAATGATACACAGAATAAACCCAAAATAAAGGTTTGTGATTTTTGTGAATGGAGCAGCTTTTCATTTGACCCGAGCCTTGTACAAAGTTTTGACCAGTTGGGTCCAGCTCTCATGAATGGGCAATTAATGCTCATCAAGTTTAGAAAAGCTTTGGTCAGATGAAAACCATTACCATTGCTTTCTTGCTACAGATTTTTCCAAGTGCTCTCCACTGTGTAGGAGTGTGGAGCCCACATGAATCAAGGGGAGCACAGTGGCCCCACCCCCTCTGCCACGTTCAACGTGGCAAAGCAACAGTTTGAAGAGTGGGAAGCTGCTGTATCCAGGTAGCCTCTCCACATGAACCAAAACTTAGTAATTATATTATTATCATGTGTCATCATTAATTGCACAGAAATGTCAGTGTGAAATATTTTTTATGTAAATGATCAGTCACACTTGCGAATTGGTAACAAAATTTCACCATATTCCAGTCAGGTGAAGGAAGATTCCTGAAGGAAAATCACCTATTTTCTTCTTGGAGAGCAGAGACCCTGAAAAAGTTACTTTTTAGGCTACCGCTCCCAGAATGCTGTAGACTGGAAGGCTATCATACCACCCTGCCTTGAAGATCTGAGGAATTTTAGTACCAAGCAAACAAACAAAACAACCCCATAACCTTTTCCAAACTCTGAACCTGTCACATCTTATTTTTTTTATTCAAAATACAAGTGAAATAGCTGGTTTTATTGGTGATGAATTACATGATTTTTTTTTTTTTTTTAGAAGTAGACAAACATGTATTGCTCTTTGTGTCTTATCAATAAGGACACCTGGTTGCTAGGTCTGAATGGTAGTGTCCACCCTATGCTCTCAGTTACTGCTAGACCTGAGTGAGATCTGTGTTCTTAATCTTCTGCACACAAGATACTGTTATCTTTTACCTCCTGCTAGGCTGGTTCCAGGTAAGACCCTTGTAAGAAAAAAAGAAAAAAACCCATAAGATCTCTGACTTCACAAATATTTTTCCTAACAGAGGGCTAATTTCCCTCTTGAAAACACTACAAATGTTACAAAATTACAACAAATGAAACAAATGTGTGAATCAAAGAACAAAAAATCTCTGCCAACAATTCTATGGGTAATTGTTCTATAATTCAAGAATTAACCGTATGCAAAATAAAATAAAATGAAAAGGAGTTGTTTGTGTAACGTGAGTAGTTCAGGCAAACAGAAGCACCTTGAAGTCCTGCTAATTTCAGTAAAAGCTGTTGAGTACATGATTAGTTTTCTCCAGCTGAATGCAATTGAAGTTAGGCAATTTTAACTCCTGTTGGTTCACTGCTGAGAGTTTATGACCAGAGATGGACATGAACCAATGGTTCAGCATTTCATTGTGGTTCATTTCCTGGCTGAATAGCTGGCACCCTACCCCCTACCAGCAAGCGTCCCCTCAGTGGTTCGTGCCCATCTCTATCTAAGACTAAAAAGAACACTATGGAGTACAAAGATTTAGTCATGCTTGTTGGCAAAAGCTTGTACAGCTAGGAATTCAAACTTACTCTGTGTGTGAATAAAGGGCACAGTGTTTAAGGCTAACTCTCCTCCCCCATGCCCTTTGGTGATTCTCTGATCCAAACTTTGTGTCTGTGACAGTATTTGTGCTTTACTGGTTCTCCATGAAGACCCCACATGGGAAAATACAAGAGGCAAGCCCAGGCCATAAACTGAATGGTGCAGGCAGAATGGAAAGATGACAGTAGCAATCTGTAGAGCTGAGGATTCTGTAGAGCTAAGTGTTTTATTTTTATTTTTTACTTCCCCCCTTTTTTCCCAGCCATAAGGAGAAAGTCCCAGTTGGCTTCTTAAGGCAGCCACTAGGAAAGGAATGATTGAGAGACTTTAAAAGGGCAAGGGGCAATTCCTCATTTGAGTCTTCTTAAAAGGACAATGCAGGGAGCCTACTGTTCTATACTTTTCATTCTTCCTCTCTTCCCTGGATCTGAAACTAGTGGTGATTTAAGCAACAATTTTGCAATGAGGAAGGTTCATTTCTAAAGTAAAAAGCACATGTTTCTTCATCTTCCTTGGATTTTCTTTCTTTTTCTGCACTTCTAATTATGAGATACGAATGACAGATTTAACATGCAGGATCTGTGAGGCACTGCTCCACCCTTCGGGCAATCAACAGCTCTTTGCTTTGCTCCATACCCAGTCTAAAAGTGCACAAAAACCCTGACTGGGGTTTTGCAATCCCAGGAATTATTACATATATACATCCCTACATTTCTAGGCATTCCATTTGAGTACCAAAGTATTCTTGGATCTAGAGTGAAATTAATAAGGACTCTTCCAATCTGGCATTCCTGAGCTGTTTCATCCACGGTGGTGCAATGTGGAAACTCAGAACCATAAGGATGGGTCCTTATTTTCCCCTTGATTATTTCACTTTGACCCAGTTGGATGGTGATCAAGTGTTTAAGAGCCATTCAATTGGCCCAAATTACTTTGTTCTGAGTTTCCAATTGTTATCATGGAGGAATGGAGGAAACCAGAAAGAAGTGGCTTCTGTGGATGTATGTAATGTATAAAAGGCCATGAAACACATTCATATACATATAAATGCTACAGTCCTATGAACATTTACTTAAGATGAAGTCCCAGTGAACTCATTCATTCATTTTATTTATACCCCACCTCAGTAGAACGTATTTGTGAGTCAGTGAATTTTATTTGGACTGTACTATAACATTTCCAAAATGCTTGTATTAGATTTGATTATGGACACCTTAAGAAACTGAAGAATCTAAACCATTAAATTGATGAATTAGTAATCTTTTAAATTATAATTTATCAACTGAAGGGAAGCCTCTCATTGCTTTCAATTGAAATGAATGGGTTCTTGGCAAGAAATGCATAATTTATTTTGACTGTTTCCTTTACTGAAAAATTGTTGTTTCAAATGACTACTTGGCTTGATGAAATCAAATGAGAAATGGAAATTTCTGAAAAACACACATCATTACTGGTCTGTAAGTATTTATTTATTGTCAAGCACCGAGACTTAGGAGGAAGATATTTCCCTTGAAGAGTCTCAACACTTACAAACACCCAAACCAATGCACACATAAACAATTATATGAGCATGCTGATCAATATTAGCAATTAATATTATCAACGCATGTATTTATAAAATGTTATTGCTATCAGTTGCATTTTCGTCCGTAAAATTTGGGTGGTTGTGTGCTCCTTGTTTATTTTCATTAACTTTTTCATATCGCATAAGAAGACACTTTCATAGTCATAGTCAAATCATGAGTTCTTGGGAAACTTTTCTATTGCCAACAGACATGCTGAGATTAGTGATGGGATTACATCTTTATGCAATAAGAACTGTTCAGTGAAACAGCTGATGTGCTGTGCATGTCAATTTGGCATGTACCAGGTGTTCTGTGTTTAATTGGACTTATTAGCTTCAGTGTACCTGAGAACTAAGCATTGCTCTTCAGTCGCTGATTCTCCACCTTGAATTTGCATCATAATTAATGAAATTATGCTTCTGGTGCTTTGATTTTAATTAATGTTGGCTGCAGTGAAATGTCTATCATTTAAATTAGCTAAAGAACATAATCCTGTTTGCCCAAGTAAAACAAACTTTGTAAGGCTTCCATAAATCATTCATAAATACATTGTTTTATTTTGAAATGAAGCTCCAGAAAATTGTTTCACTGTTTCATAGGGGGAAATGAAACAAATATATACCCTCTAGCGAAATAAGGTATAGCTACTAAATGAATTAGCTATTTTAATCAGATCATCCATCTGCTCATCTATCCATCCAATTTATAATTACATACATTTGTAGGGTTCATCAGGAAATATCTAGAAGAAATTCCTCCAAACATAATACAGGGGAAAGCATCTCTCAAAAATCAAGGCCAGCCCTATCATTTGGCAGAGTGAAACAATAATCTCACATAGCAGATGCTTTAGGCAGCAGTGGCGGCCTTCCAGCTGTTTCTCCTGAACTCTGCAGCTGTTCCTCCCATGACAGGAAAGAGCTACAAGCTGTTCATCCCCTTCGCCAAACTGGCATTCTATCTCAGGCAAAGAAGGAAACTTGTTCCTTAACCGCAATTCCCAGAAGCCCATTAAAAACAATGGCACAGACCCCGTTGGCAGTGCAATTATGGGAGCTATTGCCTCCAAAAGAACCTTTCTCACCTCTGCTCTCAGGTGCACTGCAGGGCACACACTCGTCATCCTGGGCGACAAGTCCCAGGCATTTTACTGGGTGGCCCTCAACATAAAGCAAAAGCGGACAGAACCAAGAACCACAGGGTTTGTCAAAGATATCAAGAATAAGGCCTACCTCAAGAGGTATCAGGTCAACTTCAGAAGAAGGAGAGAGGAACGATTGATTACTATGTTCATATGATAAGAACAAGTACAATACTGCTGAATATATGATGATTGCTTATGTCACCACCAGATATATCGTTTGACAGATTGCATGTGCCAAAATTGAAGGGGACATGATTGTCTGTGCTGCCCATGCTTACGATCTGGTGTGAAAGTAGGCTCAGTGCCTGATGATGCTGTCTACTGCGGGGGCCTGCTGCTGGTCTGAAGGCTTCTGAACAAAGATCTACAAAGGTCAAGTAGAAACTACTGGTGATGCATAGAATATGGTAAGTATGGATGGGCAGACTGTGTGCTATCTGAACACTTGGTCATGCTTGAATTGCAACTGGGAATAAAGTTTTTGGTTCTCTAAAAGGAACTGTGAATGATGGCCTTTCAATTCCACACAGTACTAAGCACGTCCCTAGTCATGACTCAAGGAGCAAAGAATTCATTGCAGAAGTTCAGAAAGTATCTTTTAATAAATGCAGTGATTTTTAATAACCGGGAAGTAAGAAATTAGTAATGGCAGCTGAGGTCTATTGTTTCTTCTTGTAGAGCCTCCTTTCTCAGTCCATTATTTGGGACAAGTATGATGAAGGTTTGAATGTGTTTTCATTGGATATTCATTTGATATTTTCTTCAATTCAGAAGGTGGGGGAAGGGGAGAGAGAATGCACTGCACTGAAATGTCAGTTTTTCTTAGTAGAGACTCATGCAAGCTCACTGTACCATACAAGTCTGCCTGATCACTAGTGCATGAGGCCATTTAGGTGTTGTTCCATCACAACCTCTCTCCCAGGGATCAAATAAGCTCAGCAGTCTGGGGTGCAGGTGGTAGGCAATCACCACCACCACCACACCGCCACCACCAGGTTTACAACATTTCCCTGTGGTTTGGCCATAGGAAGGCTTGAGAGGAACATCCGAAACTGACTTTTGTACTCACCAATGCAAGGACTTGAGATTACGACCTGGGATCCAAAAGGGTCCAAAATTACCAGTGTATTGGAATAAGAGCCACAGTGTATTGGAATAATTTGTGGACTCATAAAATATACAAAATACAATGCAATATATGGAATGAATATTGTTTTTCACATTTTGCTTAAAGCAAAAGCAGTTGGAATCCTACACTGCCAAGGTTTTTACTTTCTGCTGCATATTATACTTCACACCTATAGCAAGGATGGGCATTTTTGCAGTCTCTTAGGGGCCCCACAAATTTAAAAGTGCAAAACTGTTTGCCTCTCCCCCCCCCCATGCCCTATTTTTGTTTCTGGAGACCATCAGGAGTGGCGGTTTTCACTTTGGATGCCTTGGAAGTCCCCCATGGCCTTTCACCATCAATTCTTCAGCAGTCTGTGTTATCCCTAGAGGGCTTCAGAGGTAAAAGAAATAAATAGCCAGAGGTGCTGCCCTTTCCAAGGCCGTCTTTCTAAAGCCTACCAATACTTATTAAATGGTTGCTGTGAATGTGAAATCCAAGCTTGGAAACAATACATTTTGATATCTGGTAGATCTCTCTCTCTCCCTCTCCCTCCCCCCCCCCCTCTCTCTCACACACACACACTCACCACTTTATAAAAAGCCCATCACTAACCACTGCAGCAGCATTTAAACTAATTAAGCAGCTCAACTTGACATGCCTTATAGGAAAAGCTAACCCGCAATCCTTAGTACTTGGCATCTGCAAGACAGTACAATATTAAATATGTTGTTGCCTAGTCTATTAAGAAGGAATAAAGACTATTTTCCTATTTGGGTATTAAGAAATGCACTGCCCAGCATCCAGCAGGGACTGAGTTGACAGTCAACTCAATCCTTTTGCTGATTCACTATATTATGAAGAACTGGGGTCTGTTTCCTGAGAGTGCCAGAGATCTTGACACGTTAGTGGCACAACTGGCCTCTATGTCTTGTAATTACAACCTCTAACTCTGTACGTTACTTTCAACATAAAAATTATTGTGACTTATTTTTCACTTTTCTATTACTTGAGCAACACATAAACTCAGTTTGTGCTGCCTTTGTTGAAGATTTTGTTTCCTATTTATTTTATCTCGAAGTTTTAATTAGTTTCCTTTTGCTATTGACTGTATGTATGCCATAATATACCTGGTTTTGGTTTCTTGAAAAATGTTGTCATAATTTTTTGAGTCATTTATAAATCATTTGCAAAAGAATACACGCACAACCACTAGACTAGACCAGGAGTCCATCCAATCCAGCATCTTTTCAGAGCTTGGAAAAGTTCCTCTTTTGCACAGCAACATCAAGAGCCCTCCCCCAGCTAGTATGACTTGTGGTCTTGGTGTTCCTGAGAAGATGTTTGAGAAGGTAGCTTTCCCAAGGTCTGGTTTCCAGCGATGACCATAAACTCAATGTCTGGTTTACAGTACCTGCCGAGGAAGGAAGCAACTACAAAACAAACCATTTCCTGTCATGGTGGATGTTGGCAAGTCTTTGGGTCTGGGTCCCAAGTCTGAGTCCAAGTCTTTGTTACCAACTCCGAAGCCTCAATTCTGAGTCCCTATTAAAAACAAATAAGTGGGTGGGTTGCCAAGTTGTGAGTTGAGTCTGAGTCATTGAAAATGAACCCAAGTCAAATCCGTGTTGAGTCTCTGGTGCAACTTAAGTCTGTCTTGACAGTGAGTCCTGCAACTTGAGTTCCCATCCCTGCTCATCACCAACCAGTTGGTGTCATTCAGCGATTCAGAGATCTAAATTTCATGACTAAGAAATGCTAGCAGATCATTCTCCTTGTGTATAAGTCTAATCTAAGTTTAATTTATCGTGCTACCTTTTCCAAAGTATGTCAACTCCCAAATGGCAAGGATGTTCCAACCATCAAGGGACATTATTATTCCTTTGTTGAGCCCTGCCAATGCATTCATTGCCAATTAGCTTGTTCATCATGACGTAGACAGGATACAGAGTCTAACCTCTTTTAAAAAGATACAAGACTGCAGAAAACAGAATAATGCAGCCCAAACTATCAAGTTACACCACTAGGCAGTGCTTTTTAAAGGGACTTTGGCACCTTGCACCTCTCAGATAGTTTTTAAGGCTTATAATTATGATGCCAAATTATGCTGTCATTTAGAGGCCTAATATCGTTCAGAAAAGTGAACTATGTGAATATAAAAGCAATTCTTTTGTTGCTGTACTATTTCAAAGCAGTGTCAGGTTTCACACAAGAATAAATTATTCTGTTTCTTGTAATTAAAATTATATCACAAAAGAACAGTATAGCAGATCTTATAATTCTGGAAGCAAGCAGAAACAGAACAAATGCATATCTTCAGGAAATGTTCTGTTAAAAAATTCCCCTGCATATTTTTACCAAACGAAGCTACATCTAAGTGAGACTGCAGTTTATTGATAAATTATAATCCTCCAGTGCAATTCCATAACTTTTTAGTCTGCATGCATAGTGCAGGAGTTTGTGGTAACTGTTGCAGAATGAGTTCATAGCTATGAATCTATATGTTCGTTTTCAAGACAATGAAATGCTGATAGAAGGACCAATGTGTCACATTTTTGAAATGTTTTTGATGAAGGGTGAATCCTTAATTTTGAAAGCACCTTCTATATTTACTGTTAAGAAAATTCCCAGCTTCTTAATAGTTTTATTTTTTTAAAAAATCCAATTAGTCTCATGCTACAAGGCTATTTTTCTGTTAACCTCATTATAGTATTGATCTCTAAATATCTAGTCTTTCAAGATACTTTGGCACATTTCTTTCAGACTGGTGCTGAAATGGTTGCAAGAAGTTTATAATCTTGATTTAATAAAGATATTGAATGATATGACTCTGTCAAATTTTATATCTTTCTTACAAAACATGATAGATTGATTTTCATTCATTCCACATAGCAGATTCAGTAACACTGACAAATATCCTATAGAACTCAGCAAGATTACGATCTAATCTGGAGATTTATTTGATTCTGGGTTCTGGATAGACTACTGTATTTCATTTCTTCTACTTGGAAGCATTTAACTGCTGCTGGCCTCATTTTAAAAGTTCAGAAATATGAAGCCTGCCAGAAAGACCCATTAATTCTAACAGTACTGAGGTGATCTGAAAAATATTGGTCCTTGTAAAATATTGGTCCAGCAAATTCCTCTACTGTATCATCATTACTGGGACTGGCAGTATTGATCTGCTTCTTCCTGCTGGTTTATAATTTCATAACTTATGATCCTTGTTTATTATTTTCATACTATTATGAGCTTACAAACCTCAAGGCTTTATCATATGTATTCAAAATATCACTCAGGTTCCTCTGCCTGTTCATTTTTAATTGATTATTATCTAATGAGTGTTTCCCTTCCTTCCTGTTAAGATATAGATATTCTGCTAATAGCCTGGTAAATGAGGAAAATGCTAAAAACATGTTGTTTGTGTTTTTTTTCCATCGAGTCTTCCCACAAGGATCCACACATCAGAATGACAAAATGTGGGCAGATGCTCCTATGAGGCATTATATATATATATATATTTTTCAATTAATATGCAAATACTCTCTTTCCAACCCTCCCCCACCAAAAAAAAAAAAAAAGCTCTAGCAAAGAAGTTCCACCAGGGAAGTGGACTCTTTACATATTCACTAAAGGATTCCTAAGATTTCTTGAAGGCAGCATACATACTTTATTGTTACGGCATCAAGCCATACAAAATTGAATACAAAACTTCAAAGACTGGTATGCACTACAAAGAGCCGTACCAGACATACAAAAAGTAAAATATCTAAAACAGGAAATATAGCAATGTAAGACCAAGGTCTAAGGGTTTAGCTGTCTATTCTGTCTGCTATAGCATGCCGCCCAAAATTTCGCTACCAGTTCTGTAGTAGTCCGATTTTGGTCGGTTAACAATTGATTACAGTAGTCCGAATCCGATTGGCCTGCCATATCTTTTAAGAGAGGTGTAATATATTTTCCTTGGATCTTATTATGCCTGTTACACCTGAGCATCATGTGCTCGATAGATTCTATCTCGCCAGAGCCACAAGGGCAGAATCTCTCTTCCCTCGGGATTTTCTTAAATCTGCCTTCCAACACCGCAGAAGGGAAAACCTCGCATCTAGCCAGAGTAAAGGCTTTCCTAAACTTATACGTTTCAAGCTGTGATAGGTAGGCCATAGGGAGCAGATGATATTTATGCATGTCTATTGCTCTAAAATTGGGGCATCTACTGAGATCTACCTGTCTCTCCATATCCATTATTCTCTGTTTAAGGGCTGATTTTGCTTCATCCCATTGCATGCTTAATATTGTTTGAGGAGAGAAGCCCATTACTTGCAATTTATTTAGGACCGCTTTTAACCAGCTCGATTGGAAGTTGCCCTCTAGAAGCAGGTATGTTAATCCCTGTGATCAAAAGTCTATTTTAAGCCAGTACTGAAGGGAGGCTAGTACAATTTTGGCTACCATTTTTTGTGAGCTGGTCTCTAATCGGATTTGTCCATTCGTTACGCAACTTCAAGTATTGCTCTAAGGAATTTTGACTGAACCCGCTCTATCAGGTCAAAACTGCTGGGTGAAGGCCCCATAAAGATGCCATAGAGCATCTGGCTGACCACCTTTGCTTGAAAGAGTTTTTGGGCTGCTGGAATATAACAACCCCCTTTTGAATGGTAGAACCTTAGGATGGTGTTTGCTGTTTTTCCCCCTTGGGTGGCTGCATATTGGATATGGGCATTCCTGTCCCCAGTGGATTGCAGAGCCATACCTAGGTATTTAAAACAGGAGACCTGTTCAAGAGATTGCCCATTTATAATCCAAGATCTTTTCTTTTGTCTTCTACCAAAGGCCATAATTTTTGTCTTTTTATAATTTATTTCTAATTCCTTCTTTCTGCAGAAGTCTGCAAATTTCTTAAGGGCTGTCTTTAGGCCAATTGGCATTCTCACTAGAAGCACGGCATCATCCGCATAGAGAAGAATAGAAATATGTCTTTGGTGTAATTTTGGAGAATGAAGTCTAGGAGAATTCAGATGTTCTACTATGTCGTTTATATATAAATTAAACAATGAGGGGGCCAGTAAGCAGCCCTGTCTGACTCCTCTATAGGTGTTAATCGGTTCTGTTAAATTCCCTTTCCTAACCTTGAGATTGGTATTATTGTGTAGCACACGCAACATAGAAGTAATGTTCAGAGGACAGTTTGCTGTCCTCTGAAGATGCCGGCCACAGAGAATGGCGAAACGTTAGGAAGAACCACTTTCAGAACACGGCCAAGAAGCCCGAAAAACCCACAACAACTAATAGAAGTGATTGTTTATCTATTGAGGTGGCTTCTAAACTGGCCCATAGTTGAAGGCAGCAGTTTCTGGAGAAGTGGCTTTTCAAAGTGGAGTTTGGACATAAATCATAGTTAGCCCTGCACTCCTTCTTGACCAGCCTTCCATCTGGAGAAGTCACGTCTTCACTTCTTGCAATAAAAAGTATTGATAGCTCACATTCTGCCCAGAGCTGAATTAAATATGAATTAATAGTACATGAGTGGTAGGTGAAAGAGATATACCTATCCTGGACTTAAATAACCATACATAATAGTTTATTGTGGTCTGGGCAAAAGTATTCAACTGTTGTCCTCATACTCGTACACTTAAAGGCTGTAAACATCTGAATAGAATGAAGATATCAGATGGAAACACACTGTGGCTTGGACCCACTGCGATTATGCTGCTGTTGGATTTATTTCCATAAGCAGAATCAGGAATCAGGGAGTCTCCCTCTCTTCAGAGCCCCCACCCCAAATTCTCAAAATTTGCCTACAAGGCTGCTCACCTGACCAGATGTTTTAGATACCACAATGGTAGATTTATCCCTGTAGATTTAAACTTCAGTGACACGTTTTTATCTTGGTTCAACTAAATCTGTATTATACAGTTTTTCTTTTCAAATTAACAGCAAATTGAACATTCTCCTCAGTAGGTTTCTTCCAGAATTCCAGAGCAACAATTATTACTTTTTTTTTAAAAAAAAAGCAGCAAACAAGACTCACCTTGCAAAGCCAATTATACACTTGTCAGGGAGCAATTGCTCGCATTAAAGAGGAAAGCTGTTATTACTGCAAGATTTCAGTTTGTTCTTAATGTCTCTGTGCTTCTGTCTGAAAGGAATCATGCTGAATTGGGGTAAGGCATTTAGCCAAAATATTAAGTAATTAGTTTTGCTAACTCACATTTGTGGTGAGATCTTATGTTAAAGGATATGTTAATAAGACAGATAGGCAGGACAGGATGGCAAAGGTCTGGAACCAGGATGTCAAAACAGTTATGTTTTGGATCTGTCAGCCGGTGAAAATGCTCATGTCTAGGGAAGCTGGGGGTGGGAGTTGCAGTCCATAACTAGAGGTGGTGACGTAAGATCTATGCCAATGTAATCTTCAGACTCTAGATTTGAGAACGTGCAATAGGAGCACATCTATGGTTTTGAAGCTGAATCATGCTCTCAGATGTAAAGCTAAGCTTCAGAACAAGGTGTGTGCTCCCCATACATTGATTTAAAAAGCAAAGCGTGCTGCTTATATACTGCCCCATAGCACTTCAAGCACTCTCTGGGCGGTTTACATGTTAATTATGCAGGCTACACATTGCCCCCCCCCCAAGCGAGCTGGGTACTCATTTTACCGACCTCGGAAGGAAACTTCTGGGTATGTTGCTGCCACTGCAACAGTATCTGGTGGGTTGAGGCTGAGCAATTATGGAGAAAAGCTTTCCCAGATAGTAAATCATTTGACATCAGCTGGTCTGGACTTTGTTAAGGTCTGCTAGATACTCTGCCAAGCTGGGCTGGATTTGTTTGCTGTCCAGTACTTAATGTGATTAGGGTGTAAAGATAGATGGTTTATGAAACATCAATAGAATTGATTGCTTCTTAGTAATTTAAATCACATCTATTCCAGAAACATCCTGAATTTCAAAAAGAAAAATATTGCAGAAGCTCCTTGAATCCATTTCAGAAGAATATGCTTTGTTTAGCAGCAGTGGCCACTGAACAGACCTAACCTTATATTCTTCACTCCTCAACTTTCGTAATTAACATTCACTTGTCAGGCAGCCATTCTACCAAGTAACCAGCTAATTTAAGTTTCATCCAGATTTAGCACCCACATATATCTTTCACAAACAGAAGGGGACCAAAGTCAAGGTAGTATATTTCCCTCCATAAGGTAAGGAGGGTTGTACAGGGGATGGTGGAAAGTGGAGACTGCTTTTAATGGCCTTGGCAATGTGTGAGGCCTCTCTTTTGTCAGGAAGGTTATCTGCTAAATGGTTGGGGAAAACATCATGAGTATGCCTCTCTTCCTTTCACTCTGAACTAATGATGTCTGTTTGGAGGATGTAAGGGAAGAGTTTGAAGGGCAAACACATTGATAAAAAATATTGGAAATACTATGGATTTAGAATGGGCAAATTTGTAATTTTGCCCCATTGACCACTGAATACAAAGGGAAATGCAAATCAGCCTAAAGTATCTCCCCCCCCCCCGCCCAGTCAGGACTGGGGCCATGCTGGAACCACGCAACCTTAGTGCATGCAATGTCCTTGGTCAAGATTGTGGCGGGCACTCCCTCCCTCCCTCCCTTCTTCCCAGCTTCTACTATGTGGGTCACACTCCTGCTTTTGCTTCTTTTTTGTTTGGTTTGGTTTTAATATCTGAAAAGCAGAATTTCTTTCTGTTTGTTGTTTAGTCGTTAAGTCATGTCTGACTCTTCGTGACCCCGTGGACCAGAGCACACCAGGCCCTCCTGTCTTCCACTGCCTCCCGGAGTTGGGTCAGATTCATGTTGGTAGCTTTGGTGACACTGTCCAATCATCTCATCCTCTGTCGTCCCCTTCTCCTCTTGCCGTCACACTTTCAGGGCCTTTTCCAGGGAGTCCTCTTCTCATGAGATGGCCAAAGTACTGGAGCCTCAGCTTCAGGATCTGGTGAGCACTCAGGGTTGATTTCTTTCAAAATGGATTCTTCTGCAATCAGCTTTCTTTATGGTCCAGCTCTCACATCCATACATCACTACAGGAAAAACCATAGCTTTGACTATGCGGACCTTTGTCGGCAAGGTGATGACTCTGCTTTTAAGATGCTGTCAAGGTTTGTCATCATTTTCCTCCCAAGAAGCAGGCGTCTTTTAATTTCGTGGCTGCCGTCTTCATCTGCAGTGATCATGGAGCCCAAGAAAGTAAAATCTGTCACTGCCTCCATATCTTCCCCTTCCATTTGCCAGGAGGTGATGGGACCAGTGGCCATGATCTTCATTTTTTTGATGTTAAGCTTCAGACCATTTTTTGCGCTCTCCTCTTTCACCCTCACTAAGAGGTTCCTTAATTCCTTCTTTCTTTCTGTTAGCAAGAGTTTTTCTAAGAAAACAAGATGAGGAAGTCCATGAAATTGAGGAAGGAAAGCCTTGTTATACTTAAGATAGCTCTCTGTAACAGTACCTTCTTCAGGGCTATAAATATAACTGCAAAGTAAAGGAGACTTTTCTCCTGTCCTCCTGTGTGGCCACTTAAATGGAGCAGACCCAGATTCCCTAGTGTGACTTCATAGTGAGTGAATGTGAGCAAATTCACTTTTCCCTCACTGTGTAATTGCACCCTAAGAGGGACACTGGAAGCTTCCATCCAGATGACTTCCTGTACTAACAGCTGATTCAAACACATTGTACAGATGTTCTGTTTCTTCCTCCTTAACTGATTTTCTATAGAAAGTAAAAAAGACAAGAGAAAACCCTGGAGGGTTATACATGGAAGGCAACACCATATGGACAGCCTGTATAATTCTATGAACAAGGCAGGGTGATGGCACAATACAAGTTTCATCTGGAAGCAGCACCCACAGGAACAAATAATGGAATAAAGGCTGTGCAAACTAATTTGTTAGAGATCTCATGTGGAAGTCATGGATTTTGGTTGTTTCCTTTCAAAAGAAATCAAATTTGGTTAAGTGCCTCTTCTATATATCAACTCACTGCTCATAGAGGCAAGCTGAATAGGGGTGGGAAAGTAAATCCATTTTAATGATGTAGAATTGTTTGCTATCATTTCATGAATGAAAAAAAGTTTTCTCTGTGTCTAAAATTGACACATTAAGGTCAATTTGGGGAAATATGGTGCAAGAAAGACTTTTTTCATCCTTCACATAGCCCTTGAATTTTTCTTTAACAAGAATGGTAATTTCTGTAGTCATCTCACCTATTCAAAAGTGTTTTGAGCACAATTTAGACAGATCGACACTTGGATTGCCAGCATATAAGAAAATCCTTTTTAAGAAGTCTCCAAATATGTTAGATTGCCAGTGGCTAACCCTGATCCATGGAGCATGAATGTGTAACTGCTTTTTTAAATGAGATCTCTAGCTCTGCCAAACTGCTCTCGTTTCTGATCCCACAGCTGGAAATGAAAACTTATTGTTTGTTACTTTTGAGTCATCAGCATGGAAGTGCACCAAATCCCCTCCTGTCCTTTTCTGTACAGTGTAAACATGTATCAAGATTGCCTGTGGCTTGCTTTCTTTTTTCTCCTAGCTGAAAACAAACAATAGTATATCTTCTGTGGAAAGCATGGGGGGATGACACAAATTAATTCAGGAGAGCATGCATTTACAGCATTTATTCCCAGGAGGAATAAACATTAAAACCTACTCTTCACCAACCAAATGAAAAAGAGAAACTCAGACAAAATGATACAAGGAAAGGTGTACTTGAAACGTGTTTTAACAGGAATAACCCAGAAGTGTGGTGTGATTGATTGTTGCATGTGGATGCAAAGATCAACCCTAATGAAATCCACAAACAAATGATAGTTAAATTCCCTCAGAGCCATGCAATAAGTGTTATGACTAAGAGATAATAATGAAAGTTGCCTTTTTATTATGCAAATTGTCTTGGGCCTATAATATCAAAATGTATTTCTAATTCTCTTTATAAAAACATGTTCAATAATTGTTCTGCCTGATTAATATTAGCAGGAAAGACTGCAAGTTAAAACACTCATCTTTTGAGACTCCCATCTCAATTGGTCTGTGGAGCTAAAGAAATTACTATCAGGTATCAATTTTTGAGGAAAGACAAGCAAAACTGCCTGATAAACACTAAACTGCAGAGCGAAAGTAGGTGCTGGTACAGTGAATTGCAATTCAAAAAAAAAAAAAAAAAAAACAACTTTTCCAAGGCAATGGGGCAAACAGACACCATTGGTGATTTGAGCCAGACCTTCCCTCCAGAAGTAGTTTTTCTCTGTACAAATGTGCCATCAGATTGACATCAAACACATCTAGGTGTAACCATCCAACTTTGGTTTCATCAATCACTTAAGAAATTAATGTGGAAATCCTTGTAGAAGTCATTTTAAAGAAAAACTGAGGCATATTAAACAGCTTTTTGCTTGCTGAGATTGCCACAAGGGAGGAAAAAGAAAAGTCATTAGCTATACTAAACATTGGTTAAAAATAGTATTTTTTTAAATGGAAGATGTTCTTTCTCTTTTTTTAATAGGTAACACATGTTTTTCCAACTGCATGAAAAGGCGTAGCCCTGTCGGCTTACCAATCATGTTAGATGTATTTGATTCCCCCCCCCCAAAAAAAAACAATGAACAGAGCTTGTAATTTAATTTTCGTGACGTTACAACAGATGGTGCACAGTCTGGTCCCTTTGTCATTGAAAGCAAACGTGAGAATGTTGTGGGTGTTGATGGCAACTGAGTGATGCTACAACAGCTTCAAGACATCCCATTTTGAATTTTCAAAGAACATTCTTTCATTCATATTCCAAAGAAGGCCGAGAAACCAAAATGAACTTTCTCCCTCCCCATAAATCCAAGCGATAATAGAAGTTGTGGGTTGATCATTATGAATGCCAGGCAGAGCTCATCACTGGAATGAGTTAATTCATGGATTAATATAGCAGTCTTCCCATCAATAATTTTCAGGTAAAATATTTTTGTTTTCATGGGGGATTGAAATCAGATTTAATTTCTAAAGAACATATTAGAAATTCTTCCCTTTAATTGTGGTCCACAATAAGAGCAGTGGGATATGGTTACCTCTGCCTACTGTCAAAAAGTTCCTCAGTCTACTCTTTTGCTACTAGTTTGCTAGTTTGGGTTAGAAACTTGATGAGGACAGGCAGCCATAGTCAAAGAGCTAGATTTTGGGGGAGTCCTGGTTACTTGTGGCTACCTGAGATGTTTGGCAAGACCCAAGCCTCTATATCTTCTAAAAGCACAGTTCTGCTGACAAGATTCAAGGATAATATTTAGAGTATTAAGAAGGGATATAAGAAAACTACCCTTTAAAAAACTGCTAGGCCATTGGTCCATCAAGCCCTGTAATCTCAACTCTGACTGGTAGCTGCTCTCTAGAGTTTCAGGCAGTATTCCTTCCTAGCTGTATTCAGAGATCCCTGGTATTGCCTCGTGGTCTCAAGTATTAATCAGGCCTAACTCCACGTGGCTTCCAAACTTAGACAGATGGAGTACGCTTAGTATGGTAGTGGCTTGTGTAAGCTGCCCATTGAAATTTAATCTAGTTATTCTTTCCTCTGTTTCATTTTGTTGTTTAAAATTGATTTTAACCTGTTCTGGGCCTCTAAGATAGGGTTGCATATTACAACCTAGTAAACCATTTCACATAAACCTGTATGATGCAAGAGTGCAATATGTGCCAGCCTTGCTTTGGGCTAAATCACAATTTATTTGACATAAGAATTGCTTAGTGCGGGGCCATGGTGGGTGTGAGAATGGAAAAAAAAACAGGGCCCAATAATACTGATGGTTTGGGGGGATTGGGTGAATATTTGTACATTTTTTTTTTGTTAATGGAACTTACCATTATCTTGGACAAAGGAACCTGGTATTTTGACTTCACTCCCTTCTTTAGCCCCTGCTTCAAAAATAGCTGCAATCAGAGTGCCCCTCTGGGGTCTTCATTTGCCACAGAATAGCTCGATGGGTTTAACACTACAATAATGAGACAGCCTAGTTACCAATGGCATTGCGGGAGAGAGAAAAGACAGCTGCCTCCATGGGTCCCACTGATGACTTTAACCACAGCACTATTACTATTGTTTCTTTCAGAAGAACAGTTTTCATTTTGGGCTTTTCATCACTATTTTACACAGCAAAACCAGGAAGGCATCTAAGCACCTTGACAATTTTTCTTAATAAGCATAACTACATATTGTACAAGGAGCATTAGCGTACGTTAACTTTACTCGGTGAATGGCAAATCACATAGCTAAAATTAGCTGAATCAGTCCTGTGGTGCTAATGACATTAGAGGAATGCCAGAACAATATCTGCACTGTACAATAATGAAACTAAGCTTCAGGTGGTGGGAGTGGGGAGTTCTTTACAGGAATCGGTGATGTGAGTGAATAAATCTCACCACAATCACTTGATTTCCAACTGAAAAAAGAGCTGTTTCCTTTCTGGTGGAGCTCTATGAAGGGAGAGATTCTTGCAAGAATGAGCAAGAGCCTGGAAAAGTTACCAGCTGTAGAAAAGTGTGGCCTGGTTGGGGAATTCTGTGAGTTCTTATCCAAAATGTCCCCCCCCCCCCGAGCTATTCAAATGAAGCCTACTTTAGTTGTTTGGTATCTATTAAAATCTTGCCAGGTCAGGCTTGCCAAGTTAGCAACATCTCACTTTCAGAAATCTAAGACGGGGTGGTGGTGGTGGTGGTGGTGGTGGTGGTGTGCTGTCACAGAGATGGCGCAGGCAAGGGGAGGAAGATTTCCCCTCCTCCAGGCTTTGCGCAATTGCTGTTAGGCTTGTGCAACAAGAAGTATCATGAGCTGCAATGCTGGTGCCCAGTTTCCTGCCAAGTTACAAATGGCAATGACAGCCCCAACATCAGTGCACTAAAGAGCTAGGAAAAAGGGGAGGGGTTGCAGGAGAGATAGTGGACACATCATGCCATTTTGAAGCAACCCACATACAAATATCTCCATGCTGAGCCATTGAGCTCAGAAGCCATCTGGAAAATGGTGGAGACCATGCCCAGGGTTTAAAGCTATTTTATAAGGAAAAACAAAACTTTCTTCTCTCTCTGAGGTTTATTTCTTCACATGGAAATAATTCCCTGAGTCACCCAGAGACCTAAAACTTGGCAACCGCACCACACAGCCAAGATCATTGGAGGATCATATAAGCAGAGATCAATAGTATCTTCTGGGTCAGAGAGAGAAACCAAATGGTTAGAAAAACAGCTATGATGAAATCTGATGACAGATAGAATCTGGCGGGGTGGGATAAGGCTACAAAAACAACAGGTTTTTTTTGACAGTCACATGGTATATGAATTGCTGTCTGTGTCTCTTTGAGATGGTGGTTAAGGTGTTGCATTTTTACACTGTTCTCTTGGGAAAACTTTTAATACAAGGATCGAGTAGGGAGGGCGAGCGAGAGGACACGGTGGCAAGTGAGTGTGGTGGCATAGAGCAATCTATGGCAGGAGAGGAGGGCAGATGGGGCCCTTCAAGGAATTAGACTGCGACTTCAGCCCTGAGCTAAAATAAATGATCCCACCAGGAGGGATTTAAATGACTCGCTTCTGAATAGAATAACACAAGTCCGGGGGGGGGGGGAACTGAGATCCATTGTGTGTCTTGAGTTCAACTTTTTTTAACATTGATGCAATGCAGCTAAACACAATTCAAATACTAGTTCTTTTGAGGATATAATCAAAACCTTATGTCTGGATCTCATTCCTTTTTCTGATCCCAGTATTAGGTTCCTGTCCAACACCGTTTTCTGAGCCCAGTGCAACACTGAGCATTTAGCTATCTTTTATGTGAATCAGATCTAAACATTTGTATGGCAATATGTCTCATTATATGGAGGACAGTCCCTCATTCCAATATATTCTTTGTGTGAAAAGCTGTCTGGTCCATGTCATCATTTAAAGATGAGGATATGAGAGAAGTGGCCTTGAAAGTCTTCATGAAAGGATAGCATCTGGGCAAAGACAGGTCAACTGGTCCCAGTCTTCCACACCATGGTGAGTATGGTATTATATTTCAGCTCAATTCATTTCTAAATATTTGCATTTTTGGATACAAATAATGACATACAAATGTATGCTACATTTCATTCTGTTTCTCTTGTGGATTTCATTCTGTTTCTCTATATCACCCTACCAGATATAGTCCTGATACAGTACAGTATATGGAACTATATCTTCCCATATATATTTGGAAGGTTATAGTTTCCTATAATTGGATTTTAGTTCCTCTTTTCCTTTAGGTCACTTCTCATTTTTAGCAGCACCCTTGCCAAGGGTTTTCACTAAATAGTTTATGCCATTGATTTCCTCTCAGGGATTGTTGAGGCTTTTCCACTTTGATGGATTGTTTTATGGAATTAATCACTTCATGTGAATATTTATTTTCTGTTCACTGCTCTGATTATGAATATCTTTAAATCTCCAACTCACATCAAGCAAATAAACTAGGAGGATGCCAAATAACCTAGCAATCCGATTTTTCATATGAATAATTTTATTTGTGAAACATCCTATTTGGGGAATTAAGCTATTTTTATATCAAATGTCCTCTGAAAATTCAGTTTGATTTGTATTTTTACATTTAGGATATAAATATTTTCAATTAATATACCTGGGAGTATGCCCCGATGAACACAGTAGGGTTGGCTTCTAATTTTTTAAAAAATCATATGATTGTACTATTAATTCATTTACCAATGCTGAATCCTTACTCTGGGTTCTTTGGGAGGCTTTTATTCTATCAGCTTTATGGTAAACATTAGTTTGAATTGCTGACAAGATTAAATATGGCATACAGGGTCACTGATGATTGATTGATTTAAACCTTTTCTATACCACTTTCATTTTTTCATAAAACTCAAAAGCAGTTTAGCAGAATAAAAAAAAAAGAAATACAATCAAACTAGCAAAACAATAAAACCAATGAAGTCCACTAGAACAATTAATTAAAAACCACGCATAATGGACAGTGTGTCTTAAAGGGGCTGCAGGATCAAGACCATAATGGAAAAAAAGTTTTAGAATGTTTGAGATGTAAAGTTTTGATGTGAAGGTTCTTCTGATGCAAAGTTTATTGGAGACAGTGGAAGTCCAATAAAAGCGACACAGTGTATGATCACTGCAGAGATCTAAGAAGGTGCTGGGTGAACTCCCATGGCTTAGTGGCCTTTAACTGTACATGTAAATAAAACTTAATTATGGTTAAAGACCAGCCACAAATAAAACATCGAATATATAAATATACAGAGGTATAAAAAAATAATATTGGGATCAAATGCAAATACTCGGTTCTGAGGTAAACAATAACAGCATCAAAACATCTCCCCTAGGTATACAGTTACTTCGGTACTAGTGAAATCTTCGCCTAAAAGTAGGCTAAACCCAGGTGGACTAATAGTGGCTTTTACACTCTAGCACTTTTCAAAGAGGTTGCCATGTTAGTACATCTCGGCATATATAACAAAAACAAAAATAAAATAAAACTCAAAATATTGTGGTATCTTAAAGACTAACAGACTTATTTCAGTGTGCAACTTCATGAATTGATGTCTATATTTAGCCACCCTTTTATATACACAAGCACCCCTATGCCATTTAAAATAGACACATGAGACCACGTCTGTGCAAGGGAATTATAGGTACAAATCTGACACTGGAAATAGCAACTCAGAAAGACCAACTTCAGAACACTTCAGGTTTGTTACTGATATGCAGGTGACTGTTGTACGAAAAAAGGGACTACAAAGAGAAATTGCAGGTGGCTGTTGTAAGCGACATACACAAATTCCAGACAGTGTCTAAAGGCTTAAATAAAAACCAAGAATTCTTAGCTCACTATATAGTTTAATAAGCACTTTTCTTTACAGTGTTGTGTATGGATGAAGTTATTGATTCTTGTCTGAAAATCAGAGATTGAGTAAGAAAAAACAAGCCACTTGCCAGTTCAACACATTTTCACGTCAAAGACCAGATTATGGTTATTTGATAGACAATCACTCCAGAAAGATCCATACTTTCATGTAATCAGCACTCACAAAGTGTATTACTTGTGTTAATAATGTTATGGTCACTTTGAAATGGTTTTCTTTGCCTATATCTATCGTCACTTGATCCCCACCCTCATAATGTATACTGCATATAACCGGCGGCTAAATATTTCATTCCAGATGTCAGGAAGTGGATGATAATTGACAAAAACTTGCCACTAAAATAAAGCTATTAGTTTTTAATGTGCCACAATGCTTTTTGTTTTTGTTTTTGCTTTGTTTTTGTCACACCTTTTATATCCCAAGACACTCAATATGCTAGAAACTCCCAGAAGCTGGGAACACAAAAGAAGTGAAAGCAGGAAAGGCAAGGGTTGTGATTACGATAAGCTAACAGGAATACTTTTATCAGGGTGCCTGGGTTGAAGGATGGGGGATCAGTTCACAGAGATGCAGCAAAAACATCAATTGTCCTGGGGGGGGGTGACTTAACGGAGAAGCCAAGCTAAAAGAGCAAGTGATATTGACTTCTGGAAGCAATGCCCTACATGCTCAAAATAATGGTGACATGAATGACAAGGATGCTCATAATTTTTACTAATTCCATTTTCAGTGCATAGAGAAATGTTCATGAAAATCCATGGGTAAACAAATAATGGCAATGGAAACACGCAGCACTAGAAGTCCACCTAAGCATATACTAGGTGTTAGAATCCAGAAGGCGCTCCCTGCACAAGCCTCACTGGACAGCAGTATAGGAAGTAGAGACTTCCACTTTGAATGTAAAGATTGAAGCAGCCCCTAGGTATCCTAGTCCTGAGCAGCCTAAGGACTTATCAGCCCAAAGTAACACTTTGAAGGGGGCTCAGTAGGAAGTGCAAATGGTGCAACTCCATCAGGACAGGAGTTATAAATATATGCTAAGAACCCCTACTTTAAAAAGTGGCTGCCGTATTCTGGAGAAGTTACAGCCACCAGATAAAGCCCACACAGAACTCATCACAAATTCTTTCTCTCAGTTTTAAAATATTTCATTTCCTCAGGGAAAAAACCCTCAAGTTTTCATCCATGGAAGAGACTTACTTACCTATACAACAGATCAAAGTGGGAATAGTGAGCAGATAAAAGACTGAAATGGTAGAAATAGTGGATTATATCAATTCAGACTACAAAATGCAACATTTTTTGCTTGTCTTAACAATTTGCATAGCACAAAGGCAAGAATCCAACTGAAAAATTACACAAGTCCCTCAGCATAAATCTCAGCTGTGGACTGCCACAAGTTAAGAAGCCAGGCATTTGCTCTTGCACACAGTCATCTATCAGGTATACAGCAATGACCTCTTAACCTGTAGCTGTTCACCACTGAGTTTTATACAGAGGGAGTTATGCTGGCAGGTATAAATGATGGGATTCTGGCCTGTGTCACATCTAGTAGTTTGACTGTGCTTTAACAAGGCTTAGTGCAACTCACAAACTCTCTTTACAACTTACGTCTACTAAGTTGTAGCTTGTGTGAGTTGTGCTTGGCTTTTGCAAGCAGCTGTGCAACCAAAGAGCAAGAGCAATGTCTGCAGTTTTTGTTCCAGTCAAACTTTAGACATACAGTGGTGCCCCCCTTAACGCTTACCCCACTTGACGACGAATCTGCTTCAATGTTTTAATGGGCAAAAAATACTTTATGAGGATCAGTTCCCTGCTTCGGGAACCGATTCCTCACATTACTACAATCAAAATAGCTGATCGTTGGGTTTTCAAAATGGCCGCTGGCTGCTCAAAATGGCTCCCCCCTGTGTTCAGGAAGGGATTTTTCGCTGCACAGGCATGGAAAATGGCCGCCCTATGGAGGATCTTCGCTGGACGCTGAGGTATTTAGCCCATTGGAATGCACTGAACCAGATTTCAATGCATTTCAATAGGCTTTTTTATTTCGCTTGACGAGGATTTCGCTCTACAGCGATTTCACTGGAACAGATTATCCTCGTCAAGCGAATGAGTCAAAACTCATTCATTCCAAGGAAACATGCATAGACTTTACTGTAACTGTATCTGCCTATGTTTGGATTATCTTTCCAGACATAGGCATTCATTTTATGAGGCCAAGAAGACATTATTGCTTGTGAGTTGTACACTCCTGTTCTTTTTTTTTCTTCCAGAAAGGTCAAGCAGGTTTGGAAGTGCTTATAAAACCTGTGAACATAGCATTGTTTATGTGTTTGTTCTTTAGAATTATATCCTGCCTTTCTCTTCAAAATCTTCCTTGATTTCTGTCTTATCTAATTTTCAGACTTTCATGTCCATATGTGAACATCTTTCTAAAATTGTCCTTGTGTTAGCATCCACTGAAATAGTAGTAATAATGTTCACCACGTCCTGTGTGTATTTAAAGCCACCATCTAGGAAACTCTGGAACACCAGCCCCCTCTTGGCAGACTCAGTTCACACTTTAAAAGAGCTGTCCAGGGTGCTGAAACATGTCCCCAAAATAAATTCAGCATATTGGACAACTTCTTTTTTTACAGTTTAGACTAAAACCTCAAATGCTTTCACTGCCTCGCTGACATTAGAGCCATCAGTTGCCAAATAGTGAACTCAGATTGTCTGAGTCTGAAAGCTGTGCCAGAGATTTCCAACTGAAGCAAAGCAAAGCAAAGCACCACTTTCAGAGGAGGGATTTTCCTTGGGATTACAGCAGGGAGGACAAGTGCTATTTACATTAAATACAACATTAAATACAAGGAAAATATACTTAACATCAATTCTGATTTGGACCTTTAATCTCATACACAAGGAATACAGATTGGGGAGAATAATTATTCTTAACATGTGTTTTCACATCGTTTTTATTTTCTTGGATTGATTTTGTAGTAGTAGCAGCAGTAGCAAAACAGGGTTTTTCCCCCTACATTGCCTCAGCCAGGTTCTATCATTCCCTGAGACTTCTTTTGTTAAAAATCTCACCTTAATTTATTTGAAAAAGAAGTCTAATTATTTTGTAGAAAAACCTCCATGTTTGCAGAGAAATGAAAACATTTCAGAGTTTATTGTGAACCAACACAAAGGGTCAGGCCAGACTGAGATAGCTGACTTATGCAGGGTATAATGAGAGCAAAGCATTGGAGGTTGGAACTTGCTGTGCCTCAGAGATTGCCATGCCCCATGTTAAGACAGCCTGCTGGACTGGGTTTTCTGTCCTCTTGCTACAGCTGAAGCGCTGCCACGTCAACCTGCCAGCCCAGCATACAATTTTTTTTCAGCAATAAGATAAAAATGGGTTGAGAAAAACATGAACTGTAATGATTGGTGAGATTTCATTGCTCCGCAGACAATTATATACATTCTTTCTTGTCAAATATATAATGCAAGGGAAGAGAAGGTGACTCTTTGGGACCTTGCACATTTGAGATTCTAGAAAATAGTGTTTACATTCCGGAAATATGACCCCAAATTATTTCAGGACAGCACAGAAATTAAAGAAAGCAAGAAGAAGGTAACACATTCAATAACCACTTTTTGTTTGACTTTGACCAAAATATTAAGATCAATGTTGACTGAAGATTGCCAGCTGGGTCCATTTGATGATAACCAGTTTTGATTTCTTGTATCACTTGCCCTTGTTTTGATGGAGAACTGATTCATGTTTTATTTTTAAGGCTTTGTTTATTTGTAATTTTGTTATGGCATATGACTAAAACAAATCTGATTTATGTTTTGGTGAGAAGAGACCATGAGACTACACAAATTCAACTCATCTTATTAATGCAAAGGCTTTTATGTGTATCATAATCAAAAAGAAAGAAATGAGGCTGTGGAAGTGAAAGGGCAAAATCATCTGATAATCCTATAACACTGGACTTAAGAACAATGTATGTGCAATGTAAAATGTGAATGACAATAATTGGTACCAAAGAGTACCTTTGTGGAACAAAAACAAAACAAAACAAAACAAAACAAATGCTCTGAAGCCATTGTCATGAATTTTAACTATAGGATAATGTCTTTTATTAGCTAATATTCTTAACATGAGATATTTGTAATGGAACAATATGTTTACTGAAAGAATTGTTTCCAGTGGAGATAGCAATTCGAACAAAATGAGAAAATGCAGCCTAGCTATTAAACAGAGTTGTGCATGGATTACCCAACTCAGTTTAGCCCTTGGGACCCAATCCTAATTTGGTTTGGAGTAATTCTGTCACTACACAATTTGATCCGAGCTTGAATCTAGATTGGCTTGGAAATTCAGCCCTCTCATTGACACACACTGGAAAATCAAAATGGCTTTCCACCCACTTTACGGAGGTATGTGAAATTTGAAAAACCCCACAGAAACTGAAGATGAGTGTAAGTCTGCAAAATTCAGACAGACAGTTTCTGGTACTACGCACCATTACAATTGGTGTAGGCAGCAACTTCTTAGAGCCCTCTAAAATTCTTCAAATTTACAGATGAAAAACTGAATCACAACAGAGAGAATTTTAAAAGCAAAAGTAAAAAGGAGGGTCCATAGTACTGTACTGGGATAGCAAAGGCACAGTGGGAGTAGGACAGGCTGGTCAGAGAAATAGTTTATGTCTATCTGCCTAAAATATGCAAAGACACAGCAGGAACATATTTTACCAGTCATGTCAATGAATAAGAAAGGCAAGGGGAGAATTAAACAAAAGATGAGTACAGTTTGGGCAAAACGCAAACAAGAAAAAATGTGGGATTATTACGCAGATTAAACCAAGGTTCAATCAATACGTGGTGGCACTGTAGGGACGTGGTGGCGCTGTGGGCTAAACCGCAGAAGCCTGTGCTGCAGGGTCAGAAGACCAAGCAGTCATAAGATTGAATCCACGTGAGGGAGTGAGCGCCCGTCACTTGTCCCAGCTCCTGCCAACCTAGCGGTTCGAAAGCATGCAAATGCGAGTAGATAAATAGGGACCACCTCAGTGGGAAGGTAACAGCATTCTGTGTCGAAGTCGCACTGGCCATGTGACCGTGGAAGATTGTCTTCGGACAAAAACCCTGGCTCTGTGGCTTGGAAACGGGGGTGAGCACCGCCGCCTAGAGTCGAACACGACTGGACAAAAATTGTCAAGGGGAACCTTTACCTTTACCTTTACCTTACAATCAATATAACTAACACTCAGAGGTCTTTCATTCTGACTGCTTGGCAAAAGAAAGGTGAAATATTGAGTGAGATAATGGAATGTTCAGAATTATTCCCCTCATGCAATTCCTCCCTGAAGACATTGTGATAGGTTCATGGAGGTGAGATTCTTGCCTCAGATCTCATGTTAGATCTGTCAGTGAACGAAGTCAGCTGCTCTCACCATCTTGTTGGGTTGTTGTTGTTTAGTCATTAAGTCGTGTCCGACTCTTTGTGACCCCATGGACCAGAGCACGCCAGGCCCTCCTGTCTTCCACTGCCTCCCGGATTTGAGTCAAATTCATGTTGGTAGCTTTGATGACACTGTCCAACCATCTCATCCTCTGTCGTCCCCTTCTCCTCTTGCCCTCATGCTTTCCTAACATCAGGGTCTTTTCCAGGGAGTCTTCTCTTCTCATGAGATGGCCAAAGTCTTGGAGTCTCAGCTTCAGGATCTGTCCTTCCAGTGAGCACTCAGGTTTGATTTTCTTCAGAATGGATAGGTTTGATCTTTTTGCAGTACAGGGGACTCTCAAGAGTCTCCTCCAGCACCACAGTTCAAAAGCATCAATTCTTCGGCAGTCAGCCTTCTTTATGGTCCAGTTCTCACTTCCATACATCGCTACTGGAAAAATCATAGCTTTGACTATGTAGACCTTTGTCAGTAAGATGATGTCTCTGCTTTTTAAGATGCTGTCTAGGTTTGTCATCACTTTCTTCCCAAGAAGTAGACATCTCTTAATTTTGTGGCTGCTGTCACTATCAGCAGTGATCATGAAACCCAAGAAAGTAAAATCTGTCACTCTTCCCCTTCTATTTCCCAGGAGGTGATGGGTCCAGTGGCCATCATCTTAGTTTTTTGATGTTTTATTTATTTATTTATTTATTTGATTTGATTTGTATCCCGCCCATCTGGTCTATGCAACCACTCTGCTTCAGACCATTGTTGGCACTCTCCTCTTTCACCCTCATTAAGAGGTTCTTTAATTCCTCCTCACTTTCTGCCATCAGAGTGGTATCATCTGCACTCCCATTTCTCTAAGGATTTCCATAGTTTGTGGTGATCCACACAGTCAAAGGGTTTTGCATAGTCAATGAAGCAGAAGTAGATATTTTTCTGGAACTCTCTGGCTTTCTCCATAATCCAGCACATGTTAGCAATTTGGTCTCTAGTTCCTCTGCCCCTTTGAAATCCAGCTTGTACTTCTAGGAGTCCAGCTTTGAAATCCAGTTTGTACTTCTTGTTGGGTACACATTGCTAAATCATAGTTATGTGCCATCAAGTCAATTCTGACTAACAACAATCCTCTTTAGGCTTTTCTAGTTACTGAGAAGTGGTTTGCATGCTCTTCTTTCTGGAGCACTCTGAGATTGTGCAGATTTACCAAGGCTACGCAGGCTGGCTCTTCTCCTGGGAAACATAGTGGGGAATCAAACTCCCAGTCTTTGGTTCTGCAGCCAGATACCTAATTCACTGAGCTATGTTTTCCTGCTAATTTCAGATGTCTGGTCTGAATTATTCCAAAGCACTGCAGTCGCCTTTAATTCACTCAGAACTGATTCTTTGTGTTCCATTTTGATCCTGATTGCATACAAATTACTCCTAACTGGGCCAATTTAGTTCTGAATCAGGGATTAGGCTAAAGTCTGATTAGGCTAAAATCTGAAGAGCAGGGGACTCCTTTATCCAGGAATTTTCTTCTCATGAGTCAGAACCCTGATTTTAGCTGGGTTTGGTTCACAGGGAGAAATATAGTGCAGGCTCCCTTGTTTGGACAGTTGCACTTCCATGATTAAAGTGATAACGAATAGGGCAAAGCTCATGAACGCACTTCATTACATATCTGTGAAGACTCTCAGTCATCCAGGTGAGGTTATTTGGAAAGTGAGTCATGGAAACTGGACTTCTTTAAGTTGAAACATTTTGCTATTCATCCAAGTATCTTCTTCATTCTGAGGAGAGTTGGTAGGAGATCCCTGATATGTCCTCCAGATTGGTTTCATTTCCCCCTGGTCTGAATAGGCTTGTTAGGAGGACAAAAGACTTGGGTGAGTGAAAATCCCACTCCCGCAGTCCTTCTCCGCCCATTGTCATGGGTTGAGATGAGTATTTTTTCACCTTTAGAGCAATTCATCCTCAGGCATTGGAAATGCCCATATGGTACAAAATGTCTCTGACATGCTGTTCCTGTGAATGGAGATGAATGAAAACACGCCTCAGTTTAACATCTGTAGTAGTCTTATAAAAGACATGCAGCATCTCTGTAGAGCAGAATGAGCTGAGGCTACAATCTGCTGGAGTGAATTGAGGTGACTTGTTTCCAGCTCTGTTTTAAATGAACATTTTTCTATTCTTAAGCACACAGAGGGAATTCAGACCTGTAGCTGAGTGATTTGAAAAAAAAAAGCTGTTTTTGCTCACAGCATGATTGAAGAGTTTTCTTATTCCCCCATCCCCGGAAAAATAAAAAATAAACAGCACCCTACCTCCCACTCCCACAAAGCACACAAAGTCAAACTATGAGATGAAGGGTGGGGAGGCTTAGGAGTTGTGTTAACTGACAAGACAGGTAAAGGAGCGGCAGAATGGGGATGATGGGATAGGGAATATAAGTATGATATCCTTGGTCAGGGGTTCCTTTGGGTCTGCTGCACCTTTAAGTGTGTTCATATGAAAGGAGGTCATCTCCATTGACACATTTTTTTTTCAGATGTCTTGCAGACCAAAGGATAAACATCTGTTTTTTTGCTCTGCTTGTGTATCTCTTTCTCTTTCCACCAATTCACCAGTCAAATGTGAAGGCATATTTAACTTTCAAGATACCTAAAAGATCTCTACTATACTGAGTAGACATGGGCACAAACCACTGAACTGCATGCAGTTCATGCCCATTCATTTCTTGATCCACGCCCAGCCCCCTCTGGCAGCTGCCCACTTAGAGGCAGCATGCCAGTTTCCCTGCCCCGCCTCCTCCAGGTACTGTCTCTGCTCAGCTGAGAAACAAATCAGCACAAACCACTGGTTCAGTGGTTCATGCCCATCTCTCACATAGAGTATTTCATAATTTATCTATTTTGCATATAGTGAAAACTGTCGCATTGTTACTGTTATGAGTAAGAAAAAAGGCTTTCAGTGCCTAATTTATTCCTGTGTACTTTACCTACTGGTGTGAACCACAGGAAAAGTCTAAAATCATATGAATGTTTTCGCCATGTTGTTATGACACCTCCAATAGCTGCTTACAGCTCAGATCCCCTCCTGTTATAGTCTATGAATGCTCTAGCATGCTCTCAAAAGCAATGGCTAACTGAATAGATCATAATCTCCTATCACATTTAGTAGGTAATCATTTGATCGTTGAGTAGCTCAGAGAGCTGGTGTACTGGGGGTTCAGTTCCCTATTCTACCTCCCAGGAAAAAAAGCCAGCTTTTGTGAGTGTGAGCAAGCTGCACAGCCCAGAAGCAGCAAATAGTAAACACCTTCTGAGTGCTCTCCACCTAGAAAACCCTGGCAAGAGTCAATTTAGTTGATGGCATGTCATCATCATCAATAGAAGTAGAAGTGGTATTAAATTATTTAGATTACAGTTTTTCTTCATTAAAGTGGTGAAACAACATTGTAGGTGTATATTATTGTTCTTGTTTACCACCAAGTAAGAACTGCCTTATAGTGACCCTGATAAGGCTTTCAAGCCAAGGGAGAGATTTAAGGATTTGTTTTTACCAGTTCCATCCCCCCACAATGTGTTTCTATAGCAGAACTGGGGAATCGAACCCAGGTCTCCCGTGTCCTAGTCCATTACTGCATCCACTACACCACACTGGGTGCTAAGTGGGTGTTACTTACAGTTTTCTACAATACTTTAAAATGTCTGGAACACTTTGGTCTAACTTTTTTAAAACAAACTTTAGAACCCCTTGTTTATATGAACAATTCTAAGTCAGACCATTCACTCAATATTGCCTTCCATAATTGAGAGTCTCTCTCTCCAGGGTTTGGGGCAGAGACTGTTGCTCACTCTAACTGGAAAAGCCAGTGACTGACCGGGAGCTTCGGCTTGCAAGACACGTGCTTTCCCACAAAGCCAAGGTCCTTAAACCATGAAACAGGTGCTGCCCTTTGAATACAGAATATATGTGGCCAAATCCTGATACTCAAGCAGATTGCTCTAGCACTGAGCTGACCCATCTCCAAAAGAGAGAGAGAGAGCAACACAAAATTGAGCAAGTGTGTTCTGTACTCTAAAGAGCAGTTTTCTAACATTCAACCTCTCCAACAGACAACAGAATTCAATATTATGTGGTAGCATCATGCTGTATTTACGTTGCTGTGACTACAGAGACAATGGTTAAAATCATCTGGTCAGATGAAATTTAATCTGGGGACTTCTTGCTCTTTTCACTACATCATGCATTAGTCCCAAGTTCTGCCATGCAAACGCCATTAATATTATATGTGTGTTATGTGCCAATATTGTTTTCAAGTAAGTGAGATATTTAAGGTGCAGTTTCACCAGTTTCAACCCCGCCCCGCCCCCCAGTCAATTTCTATGGCCAAGCATGGATTTGAGCCCTGGTCTACTGAGTCCTACTCCATCACCCTACCCACTACACCACACTGGGTACCATGAATATTAGAAAAACCAGTTCCTCTGTTGGATGCAGTAGAGAGCTGTAATAATGACTTAAATCATTTATTACATCAGAAGCAACTTTGGTTATTAAGTAATTTTAAGTGAACTCCCATCTCATGAATGTAATATCATATGGAATAAAAATAATTAATAGAAGTCATAGTTGTAGAGAATTTTTTTCTCATTACCATGACTGCTGTTACATTTTTCCTTTTCCCACTTTCTCCAAAGAGAAAGGTCAGGTCAGGATAGCATACATGATTCATTCTACACACTCTTTAGCCTCACAACAACTGTGTGTGTGTGTGTGTGTGTGTGTGTGTGTGTGTGTGTGTGTGTGTGAGAGAGAGAGAGAGAGAGAGAGAGAGATGATTCATTCTACACACTCTTTAGCCTCACAACAACAGTGTGTGTGTGTGTGTGTGTGTGTGTGTGTGTGTGTGTGTGTGTGTGTGTGTGTGTGTGAGAGAGAGAGAGAGAGAGAGAGAGAGAGAGAGAGAGATAAGTTGGAGGGAGTGAGGTGGGGGAGAGAGAGAGAATGACTAGCCTAAGGTTTTCTGTGAAATTCACAGTTGTGTGGGGAATTTGAGCCTATGTCTGTCCATTTTCATCTCTAATCATTAGCCACCATTCCCTGACTTCTTATGTTCAAAGGATACTAGTCAGGCACATATGCTGATGTCCCTACTTTATTTGCTTGGATAGAAATTTAAAGTGGAAATAAGAACCACTAAGATACTAAGCAGAAGCACAGATTTATTTCATTCTTGATTATACAATACATTACAAAAATCTTACTGTCTTAAGTATAGAAGACTTTAAATTAAATTGGCTTGGAATGAAAATTAGTCTCATTTATTTGGTGAATGGAAAACATTAAATTGCTTAGCTATGGAGGAAAAAACACACCATATTTTTCTGTGTATAAGATGTCCCCATGTATAAGACACCCCCCCACTTTTCTAACCCAAAATTAAGAAATTAAAGCACCACTTTTGCAAGTGGAGGGGGAAAGCAGGGATCAAAGCACTGCAGGATCGCTTTGATCCCTATTTTCCCCTTCACTTTCTTGCGAAGAAAGTCTCTGCTTTTCCCCTCCACTTTCTTGCGAAAAAAATGGAGGGGTAAAGCAAGAATCATCAAAACGCTTTGATTCCTGCCTTCCCCCTCCACTTCCTTGTGAAAAAAGTGGTCCCCCCCCACTTTCTTTACAAGAAAGTGAAGGGGGAAAGCAGGGATCAAAGCGCTTTGATCCTTTCCCCCCTTACTTCTGTGTGTAAGATGACCCTCAATTTTTATCTAAAGATTTTAGACAAAAATATCATCTTATACATGGAAAAATACAGTAGTGACATGCATTTCACTCAAGCACTGGGCAAGTTGCTAATAAGCAACTGTTGAAATACTGTATTCTATAAATCTGGGTACTGTATTTGGTGAATCAACTTCTCTATAATTTTCACTGATTCACATGGAACTAGATGTAATGTACTATACTAAAGTAAGTCACTACCAGAGGAGACCCATTTAGAGTTTACTGAGCAAATATCTACTGATTCAGTGACCTACTTTAGTGTGACTTACTGCACTAAACAACAGGATTTAAGCCAATATTACAATATTACAATATACCCTAGCCATACTGTTTGGGAGATTCTGGAAGTGACACTCAAAAGAAAATACCCTTTCTAGATTCTGATTGAAACACAGAGGTGAGTACTGCTATTGTGATTTTCCTCTGTATTTATTCAGAGACAAAAATGGACCTAGTTTTCAAAGCTCAGCATTCTTCTACTACTGCAATACTAGTTGCAGAATGATTGATAAAATAGATGTTTAGAAAAGTGCCTCTTTGGAGAGCAATCCAGAAAGTGATTAACATTTTGTTCAGGCTTGGCATTCAATAGATGTGCTTTGTGAGAGCATCTGTGGATATCTGGCTGAAGATTTAATTCTATGGTAAAATTGCGAATCAATTTATGCAATGGCTTTTCTGGTATTCCTGTCCCAAGTAATTATTGTAAGTAATGGTTTGTGCTGTCCCCAGCTGGCAAAAACACCCCTTCTCTTCTTCTGAGACTCTAGCCCACTGTTAGTCGTTATGCCATCATTGTCTCCTGCCTTTATTCAAAGGATATACAATATCTGGCCAAGAAGCTGTCAGCCTCAAAGTGGCTCCAGCTTGTCTCAAAGGCCACAAGTTATCTTGATGGTGAAATACAGTATTGCTTATCATTTACATATATGCCACTTTTAAAAATGAACCAAAGTTGTTTATTTCTTTATGAAAATTGCTGCAAAATAATTATTATTCATATTTTTAAAGATGAGAAATTTAAGTAGAAAGGAAATTGCTTGCCTAGAAACATAACAGCCCCTAGCAGATGTGAGAGTAAGATGACCTCTTTCTCAAAGGGAGGGAGGGAGGAGGATGCCCAAAAGAACAGATTGGTGTATTTGCAAATTTAGAATTTAGAATGTTGCAAATTTAGAATGTTGTTGTTGTTGTTTAGTCATTTAGTCTACAGTTTAAATAGAAATAAAGAAATTTATAAGTTAAATGAAAATATCAATAGCAAGTAGTGGGGGAAAATATGATGTAGTGGTGGCCAATGTACCTGCTCAGTCTGTTCACCAGGTGCTGTTAATGGGCAGCTTCAAGACACTGCAATATTTTCTATTCATCGGTTCTTCATCTTTAGCCTAAACTGAAAACAAGGATACACACTGAGGCAAAAACATGTTTCCTCCTCTTACAATATCAGCCCTCCTGGCAATGCAGATTGTTTACAGTTAGCTGCTTGAGACATCAGATGTGCAAACATAGCTGTGCTGTCTCCTAGCTGATGAACAAATGGCAATTGAGGCAAGTTCTTGTAAGAATAAACAGTCAGTTCTTCCCCTTTAAGGGCACCCTGCTTCTAGATATAGAATTGGCTCATCACCAAGGGAGAATCAGACTGGAAAGCCCTTCAAATGGAGGACTGTGCTCTGTAAAGTAGGGCATGTATCCATGTTAGGACTCCATATACATGAAGATTCCAAGATCTATGTCCATCTCTCTCTTATTGGCATATCATTTACATCCATAAGAAATCAGCTTGCCTTCCTGTGTATTAACTAATGTTTTTTCTGCAAATCCTATATTGTCCTATTCAATCCTTTTTGTGCTGATCTCTGTTGCTGAATGCAAATTGAGAGCTTTTTTTCCTTGACTTTGAGGTGCATTGATTTCCTCTCCTATGATGGCACAGATAATCAAAACAGAAGTACTTGATCATTCTGATATAAAAATGCTCTGAATACAAAAACATGCTGGTTACCTAGAAAGCTAGACATACATTAATGTACAGAGATAGTTATGTTTTTGTTTGATCTTCAATGAAACATCTCAGATTTCAGAGCCTGCGAGTAAGCAAGATGCATTGAACTGCTTGTGTATTCAGTTATAGTTCTTTATCCCTTAAAGATGTTAGTAACTTCAAAGTACATTTTTTTCATTCATATTTTGAAGAAGGCAGAGAAACCAAAATAATCTTTTGCCCCTCCTCATCACCATAAATCCAAGCAATTAAAGGAGTTGTGGGTTGATCGTTGTGAATTCCAGGCTCAGCTTATCACTGGAATTAGTTAATTCATTGATACAAACAGCAGTCTTCCCATTAATGATTTTCAGATAAAATATTTTTGTTTTGATGCAGGTTTGAAATCAGATTTAGCAAGTTTCTAAAGTATACAAGAAATTCTTCTCTTTAATTCAGCACTTACCTGCGTGAACACACAGGCATTTAACTGTACATTTTTACAAGCAAAGCATTCAAAGTCCAGGGCTATAATGGAAAAATTGGCTTCTCCCACATGCAATTTTTTGAAATCTCTATTTCTTCTATTCCAAATGTGCAGAATTCCTCCTCCTGCCCAAATATTGGTAAATTCTTAACCTAGGTAAACTGAAATGAAATTTCCACCCATAGAGCTCTATTCCTGCAGAGGCAAACTAGGTGCATATAAGCAGGACATTTATTTTTATTTATTTACAATATTTTTTAGTCGCACCATTGCCAGTGGCTTCTGGGCGGCGTACAACTGAGTGAAAACAAAAAGGTGTTTCTAAATATTTTCATTTCTTTCCAAACAAAGAATTTTACACACAGAGTCCATGTGAGATAATACAACAGTGCATTCCAGTGAGTCAGGGAACACTGTGATGAAATGATCTTGCACTATGCATTATCTATTTGATTTGGTTAGCAGGGATGGCCTTTTTAAAATACTTCCCAAGATTGGATATCCAGCCTTGACTCCTTAACATCATCAGGTCCTTTCATGAGGAAATGAAGGCACTCTAGTTTTTGATGGCTCAACATCAGATCCCTTTGACATCCGAAGTGGAGTAAAACAAGGCTGTGTCCTCGCACCAACCCTATTTGGGATCTTTTTTGCTGTCAGGCTGAAGCAGGCCTTTGGAACTGCAACAGAAGGTGTCTATCTCCAGACTAGATCAGATGGAAAGCTCTTTAATCTCTCTAGATTGAGAGTAAAGACCAAAGTCCAACTGAAATGCATGCGGGACTTCCTCTTCACCGATGATGCACCCATTGTTGCCCACTCTGCTGAAGACCTCCAACAACACATGAATCATTTTAGCAAGGCCTGCCAAGACTTTGGACTAACAATCAACCTGAAGAAAACACAAGTCATGGGCCAGGGTGTGGACTCACCTCCCTCTATTACTATCTCCACGCAAGAATTGGAGGTTGTTCATGACTTTGTGTACCGAGGCTCAACAATCTCTGACACTCTGTCCCTACATGTCGAGCTGGATAAATTCATTGGCAAAACAGCTACCATGTTCTCTAGACTAACAAATAGAGTATGGCTCAGTAAGAAGCTGATGACACATACCAAGATCCAGGTCTATAGAGCCTGTGTCCTGAGCACACTCTTGTACTGTAGTGAGTCCTGAACCCTTCATGCATGGCAGGAGAGGAAGCTGAACACCTTCCATATACGTTGTCTCCAACACAGTTTTTGTATCACCTGGCAGGACAAAGTTCCAAATAGAGTAGTCCTAGAATGAGCTGGAATTTTTAGCATGTATACATTACTGAAACAGCGATGTCTATGTTGGCTTGGGCACATTGTGAGAATGGCTGATGGTGGGATTTCAATAGATCTCCTGTATGGAGAATTAGTGCAAGGAAATTGCCCCAGAGGGAGACCATAGCTGTGGTACAAGATCATCTGCAAGTGGGATCTGAAGGCCTTAGGAATGGACTCAACAGATGGGAAGCCTTGACATCTGAGCATTCAGCCTGGAGGCAGGCGGTGCATCATGGCCTCTCCCAATTTGTAGAGACCTTTGTCCAGCTGTCCGAGGCAAAGAGGCAGTCCCGAAACCAGCAAAACCAGGGAGCGGGACAGGGAACAGATTGTATTTGTCTTCAGTGTGGAAGGGATTGTCACTCTCGAATTGGCCTCCTCAGCCACACTAGACACTGTTCCAAGACCTCCATACAGAGCACGTTACCATAGTCTCTCTATGCATTATCATTTTATTCATCGATCATGTTTGAACAGGGCTTCACTGTCTGATATGCCACCTCCTGGCAGCTACTGGTTTATTATGAGTAGCTTATTTTCCCTAATGAGAGAAGGGGCCTTGGGAACAGCAGTTTTCAAAACCTCTTAAAACACATCTGCTCTCTCTCTCTCTTTTTCATGGTGCTCCATGTGAAGAACTTCTTAAAGAGAATACCTGTCTACAAGGAGGAGGCAGCTTTGTCTCTAACCAGAGGTTCCTTAGAATTTTCATCAAAGAAATATCGACTTTAATATCGAATTAAAGTGCTCTTTAATTGAAAAAGTGCCTTTCCTCTTCAGCATCAGCTTCTCTTCAAGAAGTCTTGAATTTGACTGCTGTGTGGATAGGGATTGTGCTCATACCACCAGCTTCCGTCATGTATGCACACATGCCTTCCTTGGACTGTGAGATAAATTTCCCTAAGGAAAGGGAAGCAATGGTTAAGTATGAATGCCTTTCAACTCCTTAAGTTAAGCAATGGCCATCCCCCACTTACTTACTTGCTGCTTCCTTATTTTCATGTATCTTGACCAAGCATGTGCGAACTGCTACGTGGGGTCAATATGTGTCCACTCACACTTCCTTTGAAACTAGGGGTCTGCTGCTTAGAAAAGAAGGCCATGTCACATCCCCTTTGACTGTTACATCATGTACATATTTACATACATTTTTGCCTCTTTCCAAAGGGGCACATATGTTGCCACCACAACACCAGTGAAGATTCCTGTGGTACCTCAAAATGTAATGGATTGATCATAATGTGAGCTTTGGTGGACAGTGGTTCACTTCATCAAATGCGAGCATGCCTCTTCATAGTATGTGGCCCATCCTGTACCCTGCAGCCAGGAGAGAGGACCAAGGACGGAGCAATGAGATAACTATCAGCCATGAAGAGACTGAGCAATATCTTGTGAAGAGAGAAGGGGAACATTTAGCAGAAGTGAGGCCTTTTTCAAAGCCTCCTCAACGTTGTTGTTGTTGTTTCCCAAATATACAATCCTGTCCTTACTAAATACCCTTTGCAGATGCAGTTTTAAAAGACAGCACCTGACAAAACATTTAAAGAATTTCCCTGGAAGAAGTGTGGATGTATTAAAATGATGATGTGCTTATAATTACAAGGGTTACCGAACAATTAAAATGATACAAGCATTTGCTCATTTACTGAAATATGTGGGAAGTGCAACAAAAACCCTGCTCGCATACATATTCAAAGAACACAGGTGGGTATAAAATGGAAAAGGCATTCATCTCATCTCCCCAAATCCCCCTGACCTGCTCTGGGTCTCCCTGCATTGAAGGGAAAAGAACATATTTTAGACATATTTTGTTGAGCATACTTAGAATCCTTCAGGCAGAGGGATCCTTAGCGACATTCACCTGAATGCATAGGAAGTCAACCTTCAGGCTTTGGAGATACAGAGTACAAGGCTGGCAAATGGGTGCCCAACAGCTTCTATACCGGGGGAGCAACCTCAGTGGGCTGAGGGGTGGAACTCCTGCTTCTGCTCTCCACCCCCTATGGACCATACCTGGAAATAAACAAAAACAGTCCTTTAAAGAACAGCAACTCCAGATGCTTTCAAAGTAGCTACATTACAGTAGTTGAACATTAGTGATGATATGCATTTTAAATATTAATATCTAAAAGTATTTAAATATTAGTTTGTTATCGAGCTGCAGCTCAAAATAACTATGATAACTATGGTCCATTTGACAATTCCCTATTAACTTGCATAATGGGGAATGTTACCATGCTTGTCCATTACAACCATTTGGAAACACAAACAAACCCCCATCTCATTAGCCCTTTAAGGAACTGGAAGTTGGGAGTGAAAACACTTCTGGACACTAATGGCTTTCAGACATAAAAATAGATTTGGGTGGGACTATGGTAATTGTTTAGCAAAGAAAATATTGGTAAAATACCAGAAAGTGTAAGTTCTTTTTTTTTCTTATTTGCCTTATTGCCTAACCAAAGCAATTTAAAGGGTTTCCAAGATTACAGTATATAAATTAGCTTCTGTTTGCAATTTCTTATTGGTCTAGTAAAAGTCTCACCTACCTTTGCCTTTGAATAGTGTACAAGGACCACAGAGCTATTTTCTTTTCTTTCTTTCTTTCTTTCTTTCTTTCTTTCTTTCTTTCTTTCTTTCTTTCTTTCTTTCTTTCTTTCTTTCTTTCTTTCTTTCTTTCTTTCTTTCTTTCTTTCTTTCCTTCCTTCCTTCCTTCCTTCCTTCCTTCCGTAACATATGAACTATGGAAGTCACCCTGAACAGTGACCAGAGGGCAACACCTGCAAACACATCTCCTCCCAGGCATTAGGTAATATTGTTAATTTGGCTACAATTGGCTTGTCAAATGTATACACTAAATTTTATCGCAGCCTCTCTCATAAAGGGTTTGCCATATTTCTGCATACCTCCATCCTCACCCGGGTGAATGCTGAATGATTGCCAGCCCTTTTGCATGAGAAGCTTGGAAGGGACATTCCAATTCACCTCACCCAGAGGTCCAGTTTGAAACTAACACCTCTGAGCTGAAAGGTTATTTAAGCAGAAAAGCCTGGCCTGCACGTGTGGCCAAGATTCTTTTTAGTATTTCTGTTTTTTCTGTAGCATGCACAGCTCTATGGTGCCCAGTCTGAGGAGAATCTGTAAGGAATGAAAGCTAGCTTCTATTTGGATTTTTTTTTTGGTGGCCTAATAAAGGTATGTCCACCCTCACCTTTCTTTCTTTCTTTTTTTGAACCAGAATACCAGAATCCCCAACCAGCATAATGTGTGCTTGAAAGGATTTCTGACAGTGTTGCTACATACACACACATATATGAAACCTTCCCAGTGTCTGTTTCAGTAGTCTTGTTCCCCACAAAGTCCAGAATGCTTTAACTAATGCTAGTTTCCTGAAACAATTATCATGAGTATCTGGAAGTTGAGTCATGGGAACTGGACTTCTTTATTAAGTTGAAACATTTTGCTGCTCATCCAAGTAGCTTCTTCAGTCTGAGGAGAGTTGGTAGGAGACCCCTGATATATCCTCCCCATTAGTTTCATTTCCCCCTGGTCTGAATAGGCTTGTCAGATGGACAAAGGATGAAGGGGGTGAAGGAAAATCCCAGCTCTGCAGTCCTTCTCCACCCATTGTCCTGGGTCATTAACAGTCGTTAACAGTGGCCTTTTTGGTGGGTGTGGTCCCCATCTTTCTGGGGACGGATGAAAGGTCAGCATAAGAACTCCTTCACAAAGAATAGTCCTCTGTTCAAAAGCATATTTTGTCTGACCAAGTGGTCAACCAAGTCTACTTCAAAGGAAATAACAACTGGACGGGAGAACAGGAAAGGGATTTTGACTTGCCCATCCACAGTTAGGAGCGCCTGAGCATCAGACCGAGCAGCAAGTACGCAGGTTATCTGCTCAAAGTCTGTCCAACCATCTCATCCTCTGTCGTCCCCTTCTCCTATTGCCGTCACACTTTCCCAACATCAAGGTCTTTTCCAGGGAGTCTTCTTTTCTCATGAGATGGCCAAAGTACGGAACCTCAGCTTCAGGATCTGTCCTTCCACTGAGCACTCAGGGTTGATTTCCTTTAGAATTGATAGGTTTGTTCTCCTTGCAGTCCAGGGGACTCTCAAGAGCCTCCTCCAGCACCACAATTCAAAGACATCAGTTCTTCGGCGGTCTGCTTTCTTTATGGTCCAGCTCTCACTTCCATACATCACTACAGGAAAAACCAAAGCTTTGACTATTCGGACTTTTGTTGGCAAGGTGATGTCTCTGCTTTTTAAGATGCTCTCAAGTTTTGTCATCGCTTTCCTCCCAAGAAGCAGGCGTCTTTTAATTTCGGGGCTGCTGCCTCCATCTGCAGTGATCATGGAGCCCAAGAAAGTAAAATTTGTCACTGCCTCCATATCTACCCCTTCGATTTCCCAGGAGGAGATGGGACCAGTGGCCATGATCTTAGTTTTTTTGATGTTCAGCTTCAGACCATTTTTTGCACTCTCCTCTTTCACCCTCATTACAAGGTTCTTTAATTCCTCCTCACTTTCTGCCATCAGAGTGGTATCATCTGCATATATGAGATTGTTGATATTTCTTCCGGCAATCTTAATTCTGGTTTGGGATTCTTCCAGTCCAGCCTTCCACATGATGTATTCTACATATAAGTCAAATAAGCAGGGAGACAATATACAGCCTTGTCGTACTCCTTTCCCAATTTTGCACCAATCAGTTGTTCCATATCCAGTTCTAACTGTTGCTTCCGGTCCCACATATAGATTTCTCAGGAGACAGATAAAGTGGTCAGGCACTCCCATTACTTTAAGAACTTGCCATAGTTTGCTGTGGTCCACACAGTCAAAGTCTTTTGTTTAGTCAATGAAGCAGAAGTAGATATTTTTCTGGAACTCTCTGGCTTTCTCCATAATCCAGCGCATGTTAGCAATTTGGTCTCTAGTTCCTCTGCCCCTTCGGAATCCAGCTTGTACTTCTGGGAGTTCTCAGTCCACATATTGCTGAAGCCTACCTTGTAGGATTTTGAGCATAACCTTGCTAGTGTGTGAAATGAGTGCATAATAAGAGGCTTCTGTGTGGTGTGTTTTTAAGATGATGCATAGAGAAATTTCTTCCAGCTCTATGTTATAATGCTCAATCTACACCTTAGAAAACAGAAATATAGATGAACAGATCAGCCAATCAATTATTAGATCAATAGATATCAATAGATAGTGTGAATTATATATGCAAATACATGTCTATGTTCCTCTTAGCTTCCAAAGTTTATTTGTAGACATAAATAACTGTGAACACATCTCACTTCATCATAAAAGTAACTCAGAGCTTGCTTTTCAAGGAACATGGCTCTTTCCCTCCCAAAACACCGACACACACATACACACACTCCAAGGAGGTAGATTTTTTTAAAAATGGCTTTCTTACCTTTTGAAATCCCAGGTGCTGATGTAATTGACAGAAACATATTCTTTTCAACAAAGGATATATCTCCACACTATAAGAGTTGCAGTTAACTTTTAAAAAAGGACTTTCCAAACCATACAATCATTTGGAAGGCGAAACAAGATCTAGTGAAAAGTTGAATAATTTTCCAAATAGCTTTTTTTCTGAATACTTTGCTTGTGAGCAACAAAAGTAAGTATTTCGTATAAAATGCTATTCATTTCAGCACCATTGGTTTGGGACATAGTTGCAATTATAGTTGATATTTCAAAAGGTTAATTGTAATACTCAGGCTGGTTCCACAACCAGGAAATCAATTAGATTTTGAAGTCAGGATCCTTCAGAAAGCTTCTATAAGCTGTTAAGATATATGCATATATGTATATATACTGTATACCGTATTTTCCGTGTATAAGATGCTACTTTTTCCTAAAATCATTAAACTCAAAATTGAGGGGCGTCTTTTACATGGAAATAAGCTGAGATAGCTGAGAGAACAAAACTTGCCTCTGTAAACAGTTTTGTTTACAGCTTAGCTGCCTCCAATCAGGAGGCTTAGCTTCCTCCAGCCACGAGCCTTATGGAACTGATGTCTTCTGAGGCTGAACAAACCAATTGGAACACATCTCGTTGGAGGTGGAGCCTGTAGGCTCAGATTCAACAGGAACTCAAAATGTCTGAGTTAAAGCTACGTTTTCTTAATTTTTGTGTTATAAAGTGAGGGGGGGTGACTTATAAATGGGGGCGTGTTATAAATGGAAGAATATGGTATGTATATGTACACACACACATACAGTACATACCGGTATCAATCTCTTTTAAAATATGTCAGTATTAATTGTCTTCTTTCAATTGTCACTGTGTCTGCAAAATTCAAGTGTCACCTGTAATCAGGAATATTTGAACTTGGAACATTTGTATGGCTTTGTATAGGCTCTAACACCTTGATAAAACTGAGATAATCAAAGGCTGATTGAGATATCACATGGAGGATTTATGGGTGAGTCTTTTGACTTATCTGCCTGTTTCGCTCTTCTGCTGAGGGTTGGGTAATTTTTATTGGGGAGCACCACACGGGCTCCCTGCTGGTTCTCTAGTTTAAAGAACCTCTGTTCTATACCTATCTTTTTCCATTTCCATAATTACTAGCCCCTTAGTAAAGTGTGGTGTCAGCCCACAAATTCTGCTTTTGGCTTAACACACAGAAGAAACATTCTTGCATTAAAGACGTCTAGTCTGAAAGAAACTTTGGCACCATGTGCAAACTTAACTACTTCAGCACTCATCCTGATTCCAGTAAATTTATGAATGCTGAAATGGTCCCAATACGAACCTTTGGAAGACTCCACTGCTGATTCCCTCTACCCAAGGGGGGAGATGCTTGTCCGTTACTATCCCCTCCTTTAATCCGAAACTACAATATAGGTGAGGAATTTGAAAGTTTGCAATATTTTTCAAAGATCAAATATCTTGGTACTCAAAGAATGCTACAAGTTGTAAGCCTCCCAGAGGCTTGTTGTAAGCTGCCCAGTGACCTTTGGGTAGTGTGGGCGGCATATAAGTTTAACAAACAAACACATAAACAAACAAACAAACAAATGAGTTTGCCAAGACAGTATTTCTATGCATGTGGTAATTCTAACTTTAATAATTAATGGTTGGTTGGCTGGTCTCTCAGAATACGCCATCTGGACAGCAGCCTGAGCAGGCAAAGAGGTACCTCTGCCCCACTGTGATGAAACATAGTGTATTTCTTGGTAAATTATACTGATCATTTAAAAAACAGCATATTTTAATATATGCAACTCTTGTATTTTGGTTGAAGGCAATGGATTAGCTGTCAGTGTATTAATTAATGAGCTGGTTATTTTTCTGCCACCTTCATAGATTCCTCAACCTCTTTTACAAAGTGGGCACAAAATCCTTGTAGAGGAAAAAAAAGAGATGGACAGATATGAATGAGATGTAGAGACTCCAAAGAATGCCCATTTCCTTCGAATAGTAAATTCTGAGTTAAGCCCATGATGAAATAAGATAACAATCTGGCTAATCCCCAATTCTTTGGACTCAACCAATCCCAAATGCTAGAAACAAACAGAATTCATATAGAGATTTCATTTTGGTCCAAAACCTTTGGTGCTTTTGAGCAAATATAACCCTAGTTAAACTAAATTGTATTACCCTGATATCCAAGAATTTAGTACAATAGTAAAGTTGGATTACAAAGCTGGTTTTATTACCCAAAGGTGTGCGCATGCATTTTGTTAAATTCAGTTACTTTACCAAACCAAAACCTTTTGTTAATAGGTGGATATGCTAATGATGATTCTAATGACACCTACAATGTTTGTGTCTGTTGAAATCATAGAATCATAGAAAAGTGAACTTGGAAGGGGCCTACAAGGCCATCAAGTCCAGCCCCCCTGCTTAATGCAGGAATACAATCAAAGCGTATCTGCCAGGTGATTATCCAAGTTTTTCTTGCATCCCTCCAGTGTTGGAGCACTCACCAATTCCCGAGGTAACTGGTTCCACTGTCGTACTGCTCTAACAGTTAGGACGTTTCCCCTGATATTCAACTGAAATCTGGCTTCCTTTAACTTGAGCCCAAGGTTGTGTGCCCTGCACTCCGAGATGATCAAGAACAGATCTTGCCAGTCATCCCAGACTGCAGGACACACAAAAATGGGCTCATGTTAAAGGAAACCAAATCTATTCTTTAAAGTATATTACCTGCAGAGAAGAAAATCAAATTGAAATAACATTCATGGTAATAGACTCATTGGACAAAAATAGTCTTCTTAACAGAAACACAAGAAAATATGGTGGCAATAATGAATCTTTTGGTTGTTGTAGGTTTTTCTGGTTCTTTGGACATGTTCTGGAGGTTTTTCTTCTTAACATTTCACCAGCATCTTCAGAGGACAGGAGTTAGTACTCTGTCTGTTCTGACTCCTATCCTCTGAAGATGCCGGCCACAGAGACTAGTAAAATGTTAGGAAGAAAAACCTACAGAACATGTCCAAACAGCCCGAAAAACCTACAACAACCATCAGATCCTGGCTGTGAAAGCCTTCAAGAATATAATGAATCTTTTGTTTTAAGATTTCTAAGATAATGATGGAATTTTGAAAGTTAATTTTATACGCAGCTATGCAAGCAACTTTTCCAAGCCTCAACCAGCTGAAGCACATTTTCATTTGTTTTATAGCTCATTTGTCATAATGTGCTGAAGTATATACATTATAATCACACCTATTATGTTTCTTGACAATCACAAGAGCTTTGCCTTCCCTCCTAAGGCATAAATTTTACTAAAGAATATATTTTAATTTTCATCTGTAACTCATAACGTGGCATTTCCTGGTAAACAGCTGTTTATTTGATTTATTTGCTGTGGGACCTAGTCTGAAAAGCACTGACAAACCAGAATGTTCACCCTGATTACAGCAACTTGTTTTCACAACATGTATTTCACATGTGAGGGCCAAATTGGGGCAAATTAGAGAGATGCATTTAATGTCTTATCTGTTCAGTCTGTATGCAGAACCTATTATACCGAAAACCAGACTAGATTCAGATGAAGGAGGACTGAAAGGAAGGAATGAAGGAATTAGAAAAGATAATCAAGTGTAATGATGCGTAACTTGAGAGCAAGACCAAGAGCATTCACACTAGTATTTCAGATCATTATGTATGGGTGTGAAAACTGAGCAGTAAAGAAAGCTGACAGGATAAAATTGATTACTGTGGTGCCTCGACTTAACAAACTTAATTGGTTCCGGAACACCAGTTGTACTGGTGACTTGACTCAATCTCAACTTGTTTGTTTTTTGAGTGACTTGGACTTGACTTGCAACTCAGAATACACACACACACCTCTTTTTTTTTGAGGGGGGAAGAAAGCTTGTTTTTAATACGGACTCTGGACTTGCTACCAAAGACTCAGACTTTGGACTCAGACCCAAAGACTTACCAACATCCCTGGTTTATCAGGTAACACTTTGTTACCGGATAAACCAGGCATTTTGTTTTTATTTTATTTTGATTTACTTTTTAAAATGAGTGCAGGTCCGTCAACTCTTCTAGTAGTACCATTCTTCTTTCTCGCAGACCTGGGCAAAGTGCGGCCCTCCAGATGTTCCTGAACTGCAAATCCCAATGTTCCTCACTGTGTGGGCTAGGCCCAATTCTCCTCACACTATTGGCTGTGCGGGCTAGGTCCAAATATCCTCACTATTGGCTGTGTGGGTTAGAAATTATGGGAGTTGCAGTTCAGCAACATCTGGAGGGCTGCATTTTGCCCACCCCTGGTCTATGGCAACACCTCTATAGTTTTACATCAAATGAATTGATTCCACTATATAAAATAAGTTAGTATCCTGCAGATTTGTTTACTTCAAAGCACCTGAAAAAGGCTGTAAGGCAAACATTTGTTTCTGAATCTTAACAGTCATTTCAGGTTACTTACAGATTGTTCAAATAATGCTTAAACCATCCACAATGGACGTTCAAAATATTCCAATCACAAGTCTTGTTTCTCTTTAAAAATTGTTCTTTTTGCAGTCATTGAAATTTCCTTGCACAATGTAAAAATCTCTTGTTTTTCAAGAATACAGGAAGACCTTCTCATTAGAATGAGCCCAGAGTGGCCAACCAGACCAGATGGGCAGGATAAAAATCAAATCAAATCAAATCAAATCAAATCAAATCAAATCAAATCAAATCAAATAAATAAATAAATAAATAAGTAAGTAAGTAAGTAAATAAGTAAGTAAGTAAATAAGTAAGTAAGTAAGTAAATAAGTAAATAAATAAATAAATAGAATGACACCACATGAAATCCTTTGTCATTTATAAGAAAATAGTTTTATTATAAATACATATGTCACCTCCCTCTATTACCATCTCTACACAAGAACTGGGGGTTGTTCATGATTTTGTATACCTTGGCTCAACCATCTCTGACACACACTCTCTAGATGTCGAGCTGGATAAATACATTATCAAAGCAGCTACCATGTTCTCTAGACTCACAAAGAGAATGTGGCTTAATAAGAAGCTGACAGCATATACCAAGTTCCAGGTCTATAGAACCTGTGTCCTGAGTATATTCCTGTACTGCAGTGAGTCCTGGATCCTTTGTGCATGGCGGGAGAGGAAGCTGAACACGTTCTATATGCGTTGTCTCTTTTTGGTATCACCTGGCAGGGCAAAGTTCCAAACAGAGTAGTCCTAGAACAAGCTGGAATTTTTAGCATATATACATTACTAAAACAGTGATGTTTACGCTGGCTCAGGCATGTCGTGAGAATGGCTGACGGTCGGATTCCAAAAGATCTCCTGTATGGAGAATTAGTGCAGGGAAATTGCCCCAGAGGGAGACCACAGCTACGATACAGGGATATCTGCAAGTGGGATCTGAAGGCCTTAGGAATGGACTCAACAGATGGGAAGCCTTGACATCTGAGCATTCAGCCTGGAGGCAGGCGGTGCATCACGGCCTCTCCCAATTTGAAGAGACCCTTGTCCAGCAGGCCAAGGCAAAGAAGCAGTCCTGAAACCAGCAAAACCAGGGAGCTGGATGGGGCAGATTGCATTTTTCTTCAGTGTGGAAGGGACAGTCACTCTCAAACTGGCCTTCTCAGCTACACTAGATTCTGCTCCAATACCACTATTCAGAGCACATTACCATAGTCTCTCGAGACTGAAGGATGCCTACACACATGTTCATGTGGTATCAATGAAATAGAAGCAATCTCTTATGTCCTGCTTTTTCACCATTTTTATGATGACCCTAAACAGGATCATGATTCTCCCCTTTTTAAAGCCTGATAGATCATCTCAACCTATTTTGGCTGATAATCTTCTTTTCTGTTTTTTTTTTCCAGAACAGAGGCATCTGTATCACACAATAATGTTTATATACCATGCAATTAAATTAATAATGAAGCAGTGATTTATGGCACTGGGTTACCCCCATTCCAGGTCCTTTATTTCCCTTCATTTTCACCCCCTAATGCACACACTATTTAGACAAACACAAATATGCACAATGACTTCAAAAAGTGTGACACAAATCGACATGGGCAAGCCACAAATCAGCTTGAAGCAAATCAAGTGCAATTATTCTTTTTTAAAAATTCTGGATGGAACAGCAGCTGTTTGCACTCCCGCTCCTTCTAATGTACCTGCTAGTTTGTACCTCCAAATGGCTCATGGGAAACAAGACCTTTATAGCAAAGAATAATTGCTTTTACCAGGATTGATTCTACCATTAGTAAGGCATCTACCGTAGGTGGTGAATGCTGGTCAGCAGCAGTTTCCCCCCTTCCTTGCCCATTCCTTTGTCTTTAAGGACAAGTTGTACATTTCACAAAACCTGTCCTGTACCCCCTAAAATTATTCTATAACTGTGGAGGAGGATGAAGGTTGCCAATGTAACTATGGTTTAAATGCAAATCCATTTGGCTTTTGTATATGAAATGAAAGGGCTTCTCTCTCTCTCTCTCTCTCTCTCTCTCTCTCTCTCTCTCTCTCACACACACACACACACACACACACACACACACACACACACACACACAGAGGCAGAAAAATGACTTGGAATGACTTGAGATTGGATACAAGTACTCAAAACGAGGGGAGAGGTTAATTGCTGATACCACTGCAAGCAGTCTGCCCAGACAAATCTCAATCATATTTAATGAAACTCTGAGTAAACAAAGGCCATGAAAGGCTGCTGCTTCCAGGGCAGGAGTGGCAACAAGTATTCCTGGGCAATGGCAATGGCTTTTTATCGTGTTAATGCCTGCCTTCAAACACCTCTAGACAAAACTCTGGCGAAAGTTTTATAGTAGCCTAATAATGGCTAAAGTGAGTTAGGAAGAGAAAAAAAGCACATAGCTTTATTTATTTCAGAATTTACATCCTGCTTTTCTATAACATAGTCAAGGACTGAACTGTGATCAGGGAACTGATCTCTGATTCGTAAAAATTAAACTCAAGGAGGCTTACAATTAAAAATAATGTCCTCTTAATTATGTAGACTGGCATAAGTCAAACAATGTAAACCACAGAAGCAAATTGGCACTACTGAAAAAAAAAATCAAGGCTTGTATTCCTCATTGTCCAGCAGACATGAGACTTGATGCTTGACAAGGAATACAAACCTCAGCGTCTTAACTAGCAACAATTATCTATTTGCCAATTATAAGTAGTCATTCATTCATTCATTCATTCACTTAAAATTGTCTTTCTTTCTTTCTTGATCCCGTTAGTGCCAAGACAGTACTCTTGAGTGGTTACAACAAATAGAACGCGCGCACACACACACACACACACACACACACACACACACACACACACACACAAAGATAAAAGCATTAAATGCAACTACAATTAACCCTTAATTAAATAAAATAACATTTAGTATAACACATGATGACACAATGTACAATAACTCTTACCATCAGAAACAACTCACCACAATCAAATCACAGACAATAAAGGATAAGGACAGACATCGTATCTAACCATGTTATTCGAGAAGGTGAAAAAAGCATTAATCTTTCTATAAACTCATTTTAATATGTACTTTTCTCTGTAGAGTTCATCATTATTATTGTTACATCCCAAATCCTAAGGAGAAAAAAAACCCAAAAGAACAACAGTGGAGAAATATTTCCTTCCAGTAAAATGGAGAGAGAGAGAGAGAGAGAGAGAGAGAGAGAGAGAGAGAGCACATATACACATAAATGGAATTCTACTTTATTTCCCTGAATGGCTGCCTGTCTTTCCCACAGAAATATATATAGAGAGTTGCATATATATTTCTGTGGGAGGTGGACACCATTGGTATGAAGTGGTGGTCCCCTATTTTAGACCATTTATATATATATTTCTCTGGGAGAGCACTTCCAAAAATGCAGATAAAATGGGAAACCCATATTTCAGGTGCAATTGGGTTAGCAAGCTCAAAAAGTTTGTGATAGAATCTCTCTCTCTCAGCTTCCAGAATTTTTGGTTGAGTCCCCTCAATAAGGGCATGGCCCAAGAATTTCCATGGCGAAATTCAGTGAATTTGACCTGTCAGTTAAACTCCTTACATGACCCTTCTAAGATTTCCTAGGTTTAAAGTGTTCAGATGTGCTTTACCTATTCTTTCTGGTGGCACTCTGGGATTATGTACCTGTTGCCCAAGGGTGAAACAAATGGCAGGGCCATGTAGTCTTCTCAGCCATATGAGCCTGAGGTGATTTTGGTTGGCAAAGCAAACTCCCAGTTCCTGCCTCCACAGCCAGGTGATTCCAAATGTCTTGTAGACTGGCAAATTTCAGAAGGCCTTTCATGCACAGTTACTATATGGAAGCTTAGTAAGTGTCAGTCTCTCTAATGCCTTATAGGCAGATGGAGAATTTTTCCTGGCTAACTCATTTCTACATAGAAGTAAAGAAATTCCCAAATAATTTTATTTTAAAATTCTTCCAAAAAGGGAAAGGCCCTGTTTTTTAAGAATCACCAATGTTTCTCACAGGATACTTTTTTCCCCCTGTCAAGTCTTTTATGCCTGCCGATCTCTTCCTTCCAAATGATGAAAATCATCTGCCGTTTTTTTCTTTTTAAAAAGATGCATTATTTTATAACAGGTGCTTTTGGACAGACTACCCTGTTCCATGGACATTTTTTTGAAATACGCCACAGCAGTGCCAATGATTAAATTTAATGTACTGCAGTGAGATACTTTAGACTGGAGTTCATTAATGAAAAAGGCCCTTTTGGGGCAGGAGGACAAATTGAGACAAATGAGTTCTTTTGGCACACATGATTTGCTTTTCTATATATGAAGGGCTGAAAAACCATACACTTTTCTCTACAAACAATGAGTTGAATACTGAATCTGGCTCCTGGCTCCTTAAAGGAACAGGGTGGGCCACTCCCCACAACCCTCATAAACTACCATAGAAAGCCTGACTCTTTGTGTTGTGCAGAGAACTGAGATCTGCCTGCAAACAGTGCATAGAAAGCAATAATGAATGAACCCTAATTGCAGGCTTGAGGGAGCTATAATCCAATAAGGGAACTTTTCCAAGCTCTCGGGTATCTGGTTGCACTTCCTGCTTCAGTGTGGGTTGTATTTGGTGACTAGTGATGTGCATCATAAAAATGTTTGTGTTTGTTTCACTTTGGATTCTTTTTCGGGAAGTGCTTTTTATTTTGCATTTTTCTTGTACTGGTCTTACTACATGAAAGGGAAAGGCTCTTTCATCTTAGATGTCCCTTTCATGTTTCCTTCACTCCAAAAACTTTGAAGTACTCTTTAAAACGTATATTAAAAAGCAGACACGAGACAACAGAAAATCAGTCTACTCCAACAGTAGATGAGAAAACTCACCAAAGCCACACCGAAATATATACCTTTAATAGAATAAATGACATATTAGTCAAACATGTTTTTAAAAATCAGATAAAAATGGAAAGCACTACCCGCCCACAAGAAGGAAAAAAAACACAGAAAAATAAAAGATGCACAGTACCACTGCTCCCCCAAAACAAGGGAAGCAAACAAGGAAATAAAGACAAAAAACCACAGTTGAGGCCCTTCCCAAACCAAACCCAGAATATGTTTATTTATTTATTTATTTATTTATTTGATTTATACCCCGCCTATCTGGACCAATGGACTATGTTCTCTGCTACTTAATAGTTTGTCATGTCTTCAGTACTTTCAGTCCATCAGACAGCAGAAAAAAAAAGAAGAAACAAAAATAGCAACCAAAAAAAAACACCCACAATGAGAAAAACAAAGGCCTAAAAAAAGAAGGGAACCAAATACATTTTTTAAAATCCCAAAGAGGCATTCTGGTACAGGTAGGCTGCCTGGCAACAGCAAAAATAATGCAGAAAAATACGGAAGCTCCTCGACAAAAAAGACAAACAGGGAAAGGATACAAAATGGAGGCATAGAAGCCTGTGCAGTGATAATGATAATGGATATCCTCTGTATCCTAATATTAAACATACAGAATTTCATGAGAAATACAGAGGGATATTTTTAAAAAAAAAAAAAGAAGAAGAAATGTAAAATATCATCAAAGAATATTCCCATAGTGTTACTTGGACCATGGCTTGGGATCTTGGGTACAAACTAGCATGTTCTAACTGTTAATAGCAACCAGTTAATTATAGGAGTACCTCGGTTTATGAACACCTCAGCTAACGTAATTTTCAGTTTACAAATGAAAATCCATTGAAAATAATGCCTTGGTTTACGAAAATTTTCTGCAATACAAAGTAAGTTTCCCCAGGATGCATTGTGCCAGGGAGGTTTATAGTGCCGCCCCCGTGCATGCATTCCTATGGGAAACCGCATTTTGATTTACATAATTTTTGCATTACAAAATGTCCCGGAAAACCCATTAAATTTGTAAACCGAGGTACATCTGTATTGCTGCCACAGAGTAAATCAACATGCCATTAGGCAATTCTAAAAATGGGGGCACCCCAAACAAAAAAAGAGTAAAACTTTGAAACTAAACTTTGGATCAGCACAAAATTTAGCACAGAAGTAGCTTGGGGAAGTTTGGGAAAGAGTTTTCAAGTTAACATTTTTAAAAAGTAAAACTGTTTTACCACTACCGCCCATGCAGACACTGGTGACCTTTTGGTCTGCAGACTTAGAACAGATCAAATAAATTAGAATGTTGACAACACCCATGACAGCAGTCAAAATGGTCTACACTTGTTGAAAAACAGTCCTGACAACTGCTGTGTGTTTAAGTAGGAAATGGTTAACTGATGAAAAATGAGTTAGCTTCTGCGTAGTGTCGTTTTGTGAATGGGAGTGAGGACAAGAGGGTATCCAGTAGACCATCCTGACTGCTGCCATGGGTGTTGTCAACATTCAGGCTGCCCTTTGCTATGTAAAGCTTGGCATCCTTTTCTCTGCTGACAACATGGGCACAAAATTGTGTAGCTGTATCTGGCCATTTCCTGGCTTTCTGAATCATGGGTACAGAAGCACAATGTCCTACATTCATAAAGCAGAGGGTTGTGTTTCCTTTTTCTGTTTCTTTTAAAAAGAATTAAATATGTCTACTTGTTCTCTCTCTCTCTCTCTCTCTCTCTCTCTCTCTCTCTCTCTCTCTCTCTCTCTGTGTGTGTGTGTGTGTGTGTGTGTGTAAATCCACTTAAGTTAATATTTTACATTTATTTCGGCTGCCCGGAAATAAATTATGCACCTGGGGAAGATAAGTTTAATTGGCTGTACAATGTACTATCCTTTTTTAAAAAAATCTGGATACCGTGAAGATATTTTCATCCTCCAATAAATATAAAATTAGCAGATTAACAGAACTGTAATTATAAATTCTAGCATTTGTTTGAATGAAGTCCAGGTGGAGATTGTTGATTTTCCTGTTAATTTAGCATGCTCTGCTGCACAGGGTGGGGTGTGGGACTGTAAAACTCTTAAGATTAATTTTGAGAATACAGTATTGATTGTGTATGATTCCCATTAAAATCAATGGGACAAGTTGGCTGGTATTAATTCAACTTTCTTTGATTTCTGTAGTGCTAAGTGATCCTCTGGATCAGGATCCCAAAGATAAGCATCAGTGGTTCTAGACTAACATCTGTAAATGCAAGAAACCCACTATTAAAGCACCCTAACAAATAATAATCTACTGTCTACTTTAGAATGTACTGTGGTAATGAAAATCTCCCATCTTCTGATCCATATTAGAAGGTGATGTTCAAAGAAAAGCACAACTAGGATATATATTCTCACTATTACTTTCCAGTTTGTACTCTGAGAATATCTTTAGAGAACTAAAGATATTCTTTAGTTGCTGATTCAAATGACAGTATCATTGTTAAGGGAGAGGTTACCGGCAACATCTGATCCATAGATATTACAGTCTTGCTAACTGCCAGTTTAGGCAGTCTGCAAAGGTTGTACAAGGAAGTTACTAATGTTAGTAATGAATACAGTCTAAAAATGAATGTCAAGAAGCAAAGTTTATGGTAGACACTAAAAACTAGTGGTCTATGAAATGCAGTTAAAGATCCAAAATGAAAGTCTGGCACATGCTGACAAATAAAAGTATGTTACAAATAGATTGACTGAACAAGGGGCCAATGGCTATGGAGTAAAAATCAGAACAAAGATGGCCCCGGGCAGATTTCTTAAGATGCAAAATGTAATAGACAACAGAAATGTTAATTTGACTTTGAAATTTCACACTGCCAAGTGCAATGTATTCTCACTTCTACTGTCATGGAATTGTAGACTTTAACCATTGTTAGAGTATAAAAATAAATAAAAGGATTTGAAATCTTCTGTTGTTTTTAAATGCATTGATTTTTATTTAGGAATAGGAAGGAACGGGGTGGAAAATAACAATGGAAGAAAGGGATTGGATAGGGAACCAACTACATTTCAAAACTAAGTGGACAATTACAATTACATATGTAAATAAATAAATAAATATGTCAGAATGATTTACTGGATGGTAGGAGAAAATTACTAAATTCAAACTATTTCCTCTGTCCAGTACCATCCAAGACTTTGGCTTTTTTACGTATTTCAGTCTTTGGAACTTTAGAAGCATTAGGAAAGCCCTTCTATGGACTGCATTTTAAAACTAAGACCTAAAAAAAAGAGATCAACCTCATGGCTGTATAAGAATAATTTGAAATGTGAATGCCTTTCAGGATGCTTTCGTAGATTGAGATGGTAACTTAGTAAATCAAAAGGCCAAGAAATTATAAAGTACTGTACATACACCTGGATCCCCATATCTATGAGATGAGTATCCACAGTTTCACTTATTTAATTATTTATTTGTTTCACAGCCTGAAAAAACAGAAAAAAACTATTTCCACATATATTACCAGAACTGGCCCCTAGAGGGAGCCAGAAACCATTCTATGAATACTCATCGGGGCAGAATACATAGCATGGTCTCTAGCAGCCAGTTCTAGTAATGCATATCCGCTTGGCTCCAACACTCTTGGCTTTTCGGCGCCAGGCAAAGACCTTTCTGTTTAGCCAGCATTTTAATTAAACAGTTTTCTCTAGCTGGCCACATGAGCAGCAGGACTTATTAATGTTTTAAGAATTGTTTTAATATAGGATATTTTATATTGTCTTTTTAACGTTTTTAATGTTTTTAAGTTTTAATATTGTTGTACGCCGCCCAGAAACCACTGGTAATGGTGCGGCTAAAATAAATACAGTGGTGCCCCGCACAGCGAGGTTAATCCGTTCCGGATTAACCTTCGCTGTGGGAAACATCGCACTACGGAACACCAAAAGGCATTGGAACGCATTAAACAGCGTTTAATACGTTCCAATGCCATAGAATACTCACCGTAGTGCGATGTTTCCCAGGGGCCAGCAGCCATTTTCGCTCCCTCCCCTCGCACAACGAGGGCGCCAAAATGGCTGCCATCAGCTGTCCGGCGGGTCCAAAATGGCCGCCGGAACAGCCGAAAGGGGCCGGGGCGCAGCGTTTTCGCGCCCTTGGTAAGCAAGGGGAGCGCGCGAAAACGCTGCCGGAAGCCCCGAAATGGTTTTTCCCATCTTGCAGAATCATTTAATTAATTAATTGTTATAAATTTTCCTGAACTTGTTATCTTTTATGTTGTAAGCCGCCTAGAGTGGTTGAAATGACTAGATAGGCAGGGTATAAATAAATAAATAAATAAATAAATAAATAAATAAATAAATAAATAAATAAATAAATAAATAAATAAATAAATAAATAAATAAATAAATAAATAAAGAGAAAATTGCAGATTGTTACATAATCATTCCAGGTAAAATAAACAGGAAATGAAGTAGAGGCAGTAGAACATATTGGCTGAAGCACCTTTGGAGATTGGTTTGCATGCATCCCAACATAATCATTTTGAGCTGCCGCATAGAAAGTAAAAAACTGCTATGATGACTTCTAACCTCCTGTAGGAAAAGAAGTAGAGGTGGAGTTGTTAGTTACCTGAAAATGTTGATGAGCATCTTTGCTATTCCTTCATCGAAGTCATTGATAGAGAAGTTAACACTGGAACCAAGTCTTTTATGCAGGAATTTAATGATACCAGACCACAGAAGCGGTAAAAGAGCGGGAGTGCAACACCTCCTTTGACACTTCTCTTCAAGATGATGAGCAGCAGTGGATGAGTTCTCTTCAGGCACAGGGTCACCAACCAGCAACGCACGCAACCAAGACTAGCATAGCCTACTGCACAGTTCATCAGTTTCTGAGAAGACTATAATTTTTGAAAGCTTATGATGTGAAGATATACTAGGTGCATCACATTTCCCTTATTTATTTATTTATTGATTTATTGATTGATTGATTGATTGATTGATTGATTGATTGATTGTAATTCAAAATATTTATATTCTGCCTTTCTCCTTGCGGATCCAAGGCAGCTTACACTATTATAAGAAACAAAGCTAAAAGCTAAAAAAAACCCAAAACAACAAATTATTGAAATATTTTAAAAGAATTAAACAAAGAGCAATGTTAAAAGCACAAATAAAACAACAGACTACAATCCTTCCTTTAAAAAAATTCTCTTGGTCAACCAGTCCTTTAAAAGAAAGCCTGCCTGAAGAGGAAGGTCTTGGTCTGCTTCTGGAAGGACTACCAGGCTCTATCAAAACCAAACAAGAGTTGTTCTTAAGAAATTCATACCAAGTCTTCCAGCTCTGCAGGTCTAAGATGGTGGTGGTGGAGGGGTTTTTACAATCTTGCATGCTGCCCGTGGTTTGAGTAACTGGGAAGGACTTTTCTGGGTGATTGTCAATCTATCCAGCACTGACCAATCATTCCCACCTACCTCTGAATTCAAAAGACAAACCCAACTCTCTACTGAGCTTTCTTTCCCCCTCTCTTTCTTCTGTTTAACTCAGTTTTCAGTTTGCTTTTTGCTGGCTGTTGATCTGTTCACAACTGTAAGTAATGAAGCATTTTTAATTCTTTCTCCTGCAAATGTCTCAGAGTGAATTATTGAGACTTTAAATGCCTGTTAATGGGGAAAGGATTACTATCTTGGGAACTTGTAGCTATTCTCCTCTATGAGTTTTGGTACTTCTACTGCACAACATAAAGAAATTTTTACCAGAAATTCAAAATTCTGTAACAGATGATGACAACTCCAGGTAATCACGTTTCTTTTTCTGTTTCCCTAAATGTTCACAGACTGAATGATCTGTTTCCACTTTTGATACTAGCATCAAGCTGCCTAGGCCATTATTTCACAAATCTTTATTCCCCTTTCTTGAAAAGGTGGGCAATATTTCCCTGACTGTTCATTATTTTTGTTTATTAAGGGAAGGGGGGAAATGTTTTGCCTTTGGAGTTCAAATGAATAAAATATGGCTGCATGCCTGATCAACATCATTAGGCCATAAGAAAAAAAAGAGAGAAAGGAATTGCTGTGGAACCCTTTAGTGCCACTTTGCCAGTGTTTTTCATTTGTCCCTTCATTCCTCAGGGGTTGGGTGGTTAAACCAGGAACTCTGTGGAAGCCATTTCATGTCCTCTGGAATTGATTGTGAGATGGGTTGGTGGCCTTCAAAGTGAGGTGTATGCTTTTCTGAACATGCATGCTGGTAGAGCTTCATCTAAGGAAGATGTGCATAAGCCTTAATTGCATTTTTTTCTCTTTTTCCCTTTCATCTGCCATTTGGAAATGGACAAGATTTTTCTGTGCTTGTTTTGTTATTGCTGAGAGATTAATTGCAGGAGGGTGTCTGTGATTAGATGTTGGAAATCTGCATCTTTTAAAGGTGTCTTAACTTCTTTTCAAGAATACTTAAATGAGGATTAGTCAAAATAGAATGAATAGTTTGGGAATATATTATCATATCCTGAGAGTGTGACTTAGAATTTACAAGAAGCATTAGAAAACACTACACATTTCTCATGCAGAGCAGTCATGTTTCTTTTAACACACACACACACACACCCCGCCGCTGCCATTTGCTCTCCTAAACACAGGGATGAGAAAGTTAATTTAGGGAGAAACTATAACTCCCAAACTACTCCAGCCAGCATGGCTAGTGGTCATGTTGCCAGATGTATTTTAGGATATGTAGTCCAAAATATAACTTTCCCCATCTTTGCTTAAATGTACCACTAAGCTGTCTCCTCTAGTATTTTCCAAACCCTAAACAGCTGCTTGAATTACAAGCAAAGCATATTTTTAAGTGTTCATGAATCAGGAAACATCTTATGAGGCAGGAGGCACCTTTTCTTCCCCCCTGCAAGATGGCATGCATCTAGGACAGATCCTGTAGAGTTGCTCAAAGCTCCACATATGACCAAGTTTGAATTCTTTCTAGAAGCAAAAAGGACAGAACTGAGGTTGTCGTGTTTTGAGCACATCACAAAGAAGCAAGATTTCCTGGAAATGACAATAGCGCCAGGAAAAGTTGAAGATAGCAGGAAACAAGGAGGATCAAATATGAGATGGATTGATGCCGTAAAGCAGTTGTCCCCAAACTTGGGCCTCCAGATGTGCTTGGACTACAACTCCCAGAAGCCTTCACCACCACCTCTGCTGGCCAGGACTTCTGGGAATTGAAGTCCAAGAACATCTGGAGGCCCAAGGTTGGGGACCACTGCTGTAAAGGAAACCAGAGGCTTGAACTTGCTAGAGTGGAGCAGGGCTGTTAATGATAGGACCTTCTGGAGGTCACTAGTCATCGGGTTGCCATGGACTGGATGTGACTTGATGGCAAATAGCTAAAACCAGATAACTTTCTATTTGCCTATATGATAAGTTTACCATTTTATGTGTTTAAAGCCACTTCCCTGTTTAACTTGGCTGTATATTTTATACGTTAAGGATATGGAATGTGGCCTATAGGGGAAAAGCTTTGCATTCCAGAGGTTTTATGTAATCATAATCATAATCATAATCATAATCATAATCATAGTCATAATCATAATCATAGCAATAGCAATAGCAATAGCAATAGCAATAGTACAACCTTTTAATTGCAGAGCTGAAAGGGACCCAAAGGATCATCAAGTCCATCCCCTCTCGAGGAGGCACAGTGAGGAATTGAACTCCCAGCCTCTAAGCCACTGAGCTATCCAGCAGTTCATGTATGTGACCCCTGTGCCAGATATGAACACATCTTAATAAAACCAAGTAATGCATCATGCATGACTGACATTTTTCTGTTACCAGGGTACATAATATTCAAAAGCTGGAAGAGCAAAGTCTCATTGGGGGATTTAATAGATTGCCAAATTACTAACAGTGCTTGTGAGGAATTTGAAGAAGCTGCTTGTTTCCTTCAAATAAGATAAACCTTACATTTTCAAAAGTCAAACCAATGCTCACCTAAGTGAGCAAAATGCAAAAGAGCCAGAAAAGTTAATCGCCTGTAGAGGGAAAATGAAATACAAATATTAGAAAAGTCAGATTTTTTTTCTCTTAGAAGGGCTTAAAACTGCACTGCTCTTGATTAGTGGCATCCTATGGTTTGAGAAGCCAAAGGTCTCATTGTGTTTCTCCAACAACTAAAACAAACCACATACCACTCACTGCATGAGGTCCTACAACAGATACAAATGCAGGTTTCTGTTTCATAGTTTTACAATCCTTTCATCATTTATTCATAGCTAAGCCCTGCTTAGACCACAAATCTCAAGTACTGTAGTTACCATTAAAAATCCCTTTCTTTAATCCAACTTTGACTTGAAGTGTCTCCAAGTTGTCATGGTGCCTGGAATATGTTCTTTTCAAGCCAGTGAGAGAAATAACAAGCCCACACTTGAAGAAAAACACTCATATTGCCTCCCTGCCCCCCAACACTTTTTAGTATAATCTGGTAGAATACTATAACGGCTAGGCTGTCTGTGGATTTCTGTTAGATTGCTCAATGAGATGGAGTACCCCAAAGATAGGGAGTTTAATTCCCCATTGTGCTTTGCAGAAGAAGAACCAGTCTGGGTGGCTTTGGGGCAAGTTACATAGTCCCAGAGTGGCCCAAGAAGAAGGGAGTGATAAACTACTTCTGAGTAATCTGTAAAGAGAAAAGCCCAGAGAGGGTCATCGTAAGTCAGAATCGACAGCATGTAATTAATTAATTAATTAATTGGTCTGAAAAACAAGTTCTTCCCACCTCTGGTGTGAGCAAGGTACTATGGCAGCACATTACTTTTTGCAGAGAAGTAATTCTTCTAATATGTACTTGTGCTGATTTACCAACTTTCACCCTAGACATGAACAATCTTATCACTGACTTCCCAGAACACCACAGTACACCACAGTAAAACATACTTAGCCGCCTAAAACTCTGAACAAGATCATTTTGTTCCTGTTGCTGCTTATTTTGCTGCAGGCCTTTATGCAGCAAATGAAGGAGGAAGGAGAGAGTTATCTGGAGCATCGTGGGGCACATGGGTTTGGAGCAGATTCTGGTGGTTTGTCTAAGCTTCCTGTAATTAAGGTTAATCTTCTCAATACCCCCATCCAGCTGAGAACACTAGCATGCCCTCTCCCTTGCCTGTCAGTAACACACACAGTATATTTCCACCATACATCACAGAAGCAGCTGGAAAGCTTCCTATTACGTTTTAATTAAACATTTCTTGTGTTGAAGTGCTTATCCTGTCTCCGTCTTTTTTCTTTTTTAAAAATGTGGTTCTTGTATGACACATGTAGCATTTCTAGATACTTGAGAGAAAAACAAACAGAATAAACTGGCACCTTGAAAACAGTTCCCCAGCAACAGCAATAATAGGTAGGTAATAACAGCTAGCAAGGTCAGGATTTTGCTTGGGAGTCTCTCAACACTTCAAGGTAAACCTGCTTTTGTTACTAGCCAGGGATGATGAGAATTGTGATGCAGTGCAATGGAAGGGCACTGGATCAAGGAAGGCCAGCTCTTGCCCATTGGCTTGAGAGCACAAACATCCCTGAAATAGATGAATTTATTTCTGAAAGCATTCGTTTGGATGAGTCAGCTGGAAGCACGCTCCACAGGAGCATGAGAGTCTGGGGAAGGGACACACACACACACACACAGAGAGAGAGAGAGAGAGAGAGAGAGAGAGAGAGAGAGACTGTTACCATAGGCCTACAAAAGAACAGGGTAATTAACTGACTGGTGACAGACCCTGAGTATTTAGCCTACCGATCTGGGTACTTTTCATGCCAGGTCTGCTTTCTATTATTTCTCAAGGGGTACCCATGCTGCCAATCAGTAGGCAGAGTGTTCATATAATGTCTTTACACTAGAGGCTGAACCTTTTTTAAATGTAACATTAGATGAAAAAAATGTAGTTTTGCTAAGTCCCAGTCAATATCAGCTTCCTAAAAAAGATGTACTTGTATATTATATGTTTCCAAACACATTCATCATATTCATAAAAAAAAAGTAGTGAGAATTAATTGGCTTGAGCTGACTATTTATCTCTCTTCCTACATGGTCTCATGTTGGACCCCTATCCAAACAAAATCTTTCACCTCCTACTTCAGGCAGACATCTTTTTTTTTCCTGGTTTAGCTTATTGGGATGTCAGCAGAAAGAAGAGTGTTCTTCTTAATATAGCATTATGCAAGCAAACTGTACACCATTTTGAAATGCTTACATGATAAATATTGCCTTGATTGTCATAACACGCCGTCTGCTTGACACCCACTGTGGCAGAGAATCCTTTTCACAGCCTTACATAAACTAACAAAATGCCTGAAAACATTAACCGAATGCTTGACAACAAAGTTTGTCATTTACTGCTTTTGTTCTTTTCTCCCAGTGCCCCAGCTTCTGTGATAAGAATCCTGCAACAACATCCAATTCACCTTTCAAGTTTGTCTTCTTTCAGCCAGGTGCCCACGAAAACAATATGCAAATGGATCCATATATATATACTGTATATATATGTGCTCTAGACATCTCTAAAGTACTGTGCTTCCCACTGTAAGCCTTTTCTGTGTGTCTCAACATGAAGGCCCATCAGGAACTCTATGGCCTTCAATAAGCCAGTTTCCTTCATCGGTAGAAATAGTAATGTCAAAGTAGAAACAGATGTTAGGAATCACTTACTGGAATCCTATTGGTGTTCACAGAAGCTTTGTGTAACTTGCTGCAGCTAATTGTAGCTAAGTTATGAGCTACTAGGGCACATCTGCAACTGGCCACATGACCAGCCACCTCATTAATTAGCTGTGACAAGTTACACAAAACCACTAGTCCACAAAATAGTTCTGAAGAAATTCTAAGAAGGAAGCACAACAAGATGGGAAAAAGACATGGACATTCTGGGTAGGACACAGTAAAAAAGTGATTTCAAGATGGATGGCTTGGTGTCAGGCTCACAGGAAGAGTGCATAGCCAAGGGTGCCACCTGTTGCGGTCTGTTGACAGCCATTGCTGCCTACCTTTAAGTCACTGGTCTGGATATCCACCAAATCCACAGCTGCAGGTGAAGGTCTTGTCAAGGCTGGGGGTCTGGAAAGGATGGCTTTCATGGGCAGGGAGAGCTCACAGGTGGAAGTAGGAGTTGGCTGTGCCTTCTTCCCCGGCTTTGGTCTTCGTGAAGTTCAGAGAAGAATATGAACTCTGACACTTGAACTCTGGCAAGATAAACAGAGACATAGATATAAACAAAGAAGTTCCTATCTCAAGTCATACAATAGAGTTAAATCACTTACAACCTATAATAATAATAATAATAATAATAATAATAATAATAATAATAATAATAATAATAATAATAATAATAATAATAATAATAAATTAATTAATTAATTAATTAATTAATTAATTAATTAATTAATTAATTAATTAATTAATTAATTACAATGAGTGATATATTACTGATGTTTGGAATCTGAACATCTTTATCTCACAGAATTTTGAGGAATTATTCATCCAATATCCTTTCCCCCATAGGTTCTTCACTTTCAGAGAACAAAGTAGAGTTCAGATTGATTACAAAGTGCTATGTAGAAAAGAGATTTTTTAAAATATTAAACTGTCACCAAAGGTAGAAAGTGTTATTTTTTTCTTGTGAGTAGTTATGCGTGAAAAGGCATTGTAACTTTTCACATATGTTAAATCCATCTGGACAAATTCAATTCCATGTGCATCTACTCAAAATAAGCCCTGCTGAATTCAATAGGACGTACTTCTAGGTAAGTACTCATAGATTGGCAGCCTTAACTGGTTCTTTGCTACAGTACACTAATAACAGTAGCTCATGGTGGTATTTCAAACGTGTCAGTCTTGAAGGTGCCAAAAACGCATCACTGTCTTAATTTAAAAGTGGTTACGCTGGTCCAAGAACATAATTAGAATATGTTACTTTAAGTGAAAAGGTTCTTGCTTCTGCTTTTGGACACTGTTAGTCCTTTCAAAGAAACTAGATGTTCTGGGATAATCCAGAACATAGTTCCAGGTGAGGATGACAAACCTGGCAGGAAATGAATCTGCCAACCAAGATTTCTCTCTTCCTTCTTCTTACACCTTTAATCTACAGCTGCAGTGGGCAACAGGCAGGCAATGGACACATGCACTCTACCCATTTTTTGTAGTCCTGCAGCCCTGTCTGCCTCACCTGGGGTCTACAGGCCACTGTAGGGAACAGGACATAGTGTGTGGCATGCACAGGTCCTACAGAGGAGGTGGCGGTGGTTCCCAACTTTGAGTCTACAGATGTTCCTGGACTGAAATTCCCAGAAGCCTTCACCATATGCTGTGCTGGCCAGGATTTCTGGGAGTTATAGTCCAAGAACTTCTGGGGAGCCAAGGCGGGGAACCACTGGTCTAGGGGTTCAAGAAGGGCCACCTACTGCTGCTGCTTCTCCCAAGCATTTACTGCTGGTGGCAGAAGCCTCACCATGCCGAATGATAAGCTGGTCTGAATTATTGCTAATTCCTGTGTCCCATATGGAAAGTGGCAATGGCTGCAAAGTTATTTCTTTTTTACTTCCCCTTGAGCTAGGTCTTATGTCCATGGGAGTCCAGGATCAGGGTTGCTCTGTAAAAGATGGCTGTGACTGTCCTGGAGGTAAGGCTAATCCAAATACATCGAACAAGAGTTCTGAGTCAGTAGACCAGGAGCTCAGAGTTGGCCCAGCCTCACCATTATTCTCTACCCTTAGCTCCCCTTCTTAGCCCCAGTCCATCTGTTGCTCTTTGCTGGGGCTTAGTTCCATTCAACTCCACAATCCCCTTCAAGGGTGACCAGTAGTTCCAGATGAATGATGGTTCCTGCAGAAGGAGGCCTCCTCCAGCACCTGCATGAGTGGCAAGAGTCACAGTTTCTGGTGGTGGCGGCCCCAGTGTTTCCCTGGGTGGGCATGGGTACAGGCAGTTGGGTCCCCTTGGGCTGTCATAGCTGATGGAATTAAGTGAAGATGATTGCACTGCCTCCACATCCCTGCTCCCTGTCCAGGCTCACCACTTGCCTATCCAGGGGTCCTGAAGATCATTTAAGTGCATCTTCACTCAGTGGCCAATCTTCCAATACTTCTGCCCATGTCTCCCCCTTGTTTTCCTCCTCCTCTCCTCTAATTCCTGGCTCCGCCCCTTCCATCCCACCTCTGCTCCAGGTGTTCTGTATCTACACTTCCCATCAGGTGCTCCTTTTTCCTGCCTGTGTCTCTTGCTGGTCCTGTTGCCCAGGTCGGTGCATGGTCATCATAGAGACATGAAGACATTTAAAGCCTATATTCCTAGAACTGTCTAGCTGCTGAAGGATACCTGCTTTCAGTAGCTGAGAGCTTTTAACCTGTGGCCACCCAAACTTCACCAAGCTTCACCCAGGAGCCCCGTGTTCTGCTCTAGTGAAGGTCAGCCCAGTAAGACAAGTAGGGCACTCTCCCCTAAGGTGGTCAGAAAGGGCAAAAGATGCTACATTTCCTCTCCCAGAAGCAAATCAAATTATTTCCTGTGGAAACCTACTGAAACAACATCCTTCGGTTTAGTTAAACATTAGTTAGCAAGGAGTTGCACTGCAGGGCTATTGCAAGTGGGGAGAGAAGAGAGAAAGCAGAATCTATTTATCTCACTTAATGTGGCTCCCTTGCCTCGGAATCGCTGCTCTTCCATTCCTGAGAAGCACCGGCTGCAACTGTTCTTCCCAGGAAGTCCTTTGCTGCCAAGGAGCTGCTGACTCACAAAGAATAGCTCTGTTGCTTTTAGGTGTGCAGTCATTTGCTGAGTCATTGTGTCAAGCCTAGGTTTTCTGGCCGAGGCGCTTTCTGGAGCTGGGAAGTTGTTTAGGGAGGAGGTGGTTCTGTTCGGGGGGGGGGGGGTAGAGCTACTTCAGAGCATCCTCTGGAGACAAATCTGCTGTATTTTCTCTGTGGAGAATTGGAGTGTCCTGGTTAATGTTTTGTAAAGGGTGAGAGGGACTTTTACCCAGCCCTTTGCCCAGTGGTTCTGGACCGGAGAAGTGGATTACACAGCACAGACCATGGGGTCCATCTTTTCTTCTGTTTCTCCCCACTCTTCCTTCCCCGAGCTGGTTGTCTTGTCTGAAGGGGGTCTCACTCCCTCTTCCTCCTCCCCCTCCTTCATTTCCAAAAGGTGCATGTAAGGCTCAGCCACGGCCTCCTTGCCCAGATGGGCCCCATCACCTCTTTCGTCCACTCAGAGATTGCCTTCTGTCTGCACTCACTTGGGGGCCAGTCTCAAAATCACCTCTGCGGGGGCCACTGGGCAAAGGCAGATGACCCGCTATGAGTGCGAGGAGTGGACCCTTCACACACGTGGTTGAACTAAGGTTCACAAACATTTTTGTCTTTTGAAGGAGTTTGATATATAGTGCAAGCATAAAAAGTCAAAGTTATTGTTGTGAAAGAAAATCTCTATGTCATGGCCAGCACCAAAAAATATAAATGTCAGCTCCCTGCTCCCACTTCATCTGCATCACCATCACACCCTACTATACATTACAGCAATAGAGGTGACCCTACCGTTCAGCAGAGGGAAACAGGCACGTCCTGCATCAGCTTTTCAGTATCACGAGAAGGTATCGATTGTCTGCCCATTCATTTTAGTGTTTTTATTGACAGGTGTCGGAAAGGTGCTTGCAAGGTTTTCAGCCTCATCTGCTAAAATGAATGGGACTGTCTTTGAATACCATGCACAATGACTTGGGAGGTGGTGACTGGAAGGATGCCATTTACTGATCTGCCATAGGCAGCAAGATGTCTTAGGCTGAACTTCTGCACTGACCTAACTTCTCCTTTACAGATCTGGCACCAAAAAGGACAGTTCAGTCCTCGGGCGACTTTGCTCATTTTGGCCCAGTGGTGTGTGAACTGCACAAAAGAGCCTTTGAAGCTGCTGACTTCTGCTTGAAGGTTTTCTCGGAGCACCAAACTAAACCAATGCATTGCAAACAAAAGTATGCTTTAGAGATGTGCACGAATCAGAAAAAATGGTAATTCACAAATAACAAATTTACATTTTTTCTGACAAATTGATGAATCAATTTGTCAATTTGCTTTTGCTTTTAAAACACTGTAAAACAGTCCCATTCCCCCCCAGAACCTAGAGACACTAAAATCGCAGGGGTGCTTCCCCTGACTCTCCTCTACAATCCCTCCACGTTTGGTGAAGATTGGGTTTCAGACATCCAAGTTATACACCAACAAAATGGGTCCCCCCCCCGTAGGAAAGTGCCCTTTAGCAGCTGGCTTGGGGAAATCCAATCTTCACCAAACTTGGAGGGATTGTAGAGGAGAGTCAGGGGAAGCATCTCTGCAATTTTGGTGCCTCTAGGTGCTGGGGGGGGGGTTATAGCACAAGGAAGCAAAAATCACTAAAATTTCATAGATTCGTATTCATTAGGGGCATTGATTCGGATGAATATGACTTGACGAATTAGCAATTTTTGATGAATTTTGCAATTGGTTTTTTAATTCATGCCCATCTCTAATACACATCAGCTTGGCGAGATGAAGTCCATAGAGTAGCCCTGAGGGGTACAGGAAGGAAATGGAGATACATCTGTGTCTCTGTCTGTGTGTGTGTGCTTTATTCCTGCAAACTTTTGAGCCTGTCATCTGGCTATGTTCATGTGATAAGATTCAGAAAGCCACTAAAGCAGCAGCAGCAGTAGGCATTTCATTTAATCTCTTTTGAAGTCCAGCAGGCACCAACATTTCAGCAGAAACCAATCAGTTTCACAAAATAGTATGCTCCTTTCTGGGAATTATCCCCATGTGTTTATCGCACAAGCTAGACAAGGGCCATTTTTAAAGCAATGCAAATGCATATGTGTCAGTTCAGAAGATGTTATATTTAGAAAGAAATTGTGCTCCACACTGATGGGCAACGTTGCATCACAAGGAAGAAGGAAACCTGCATCCAGGCTCTCAGCTGCATGCCTATATTCTGCACCCAACACCTGTCTCCTACAGTCTTTCATGCCCCATCCACACAGAGCATTTGTTCAATTTTCCTTGAACCCATGATGCTTTTTCTGCAACCCAGTGTCTACAAAACATAGAGGTTTGTAGTAACTAATGTCAACAGAGTTGGGAGCAGATGGGAAAAAAAAACCAAAAAAACCCCAAACCCTACACTTTATTTCGAAGTATTTTTATACCACTACTGTGTAGTAGTGCATTTTTGTTCTGATGTTCTCTGATCTGCATCAATGCAGGATCTGCCCATGTGGATTCTAGTGTTGCATTGTCCTATGCTGATCTATGCTTTTTGTGATGGGTTATCCTTTGATGATAAGTCCTTACGGGCATTTTTCTGCTCACCTGCCTCTACCTCTTTGTACCCTGTAGATCAGGGATCTCAAACTCAATTTACCTGGGGGCCGCTGGAGGCAGAGTCTGGGTGAGGCTGGGCTGCATCAGATTTTCCACCAAGCGGACCAAGAGCCCGAGGAAGCCGCCCAGGAGTTTCCTTAGCCCAGCTAAGGGGGAGGAGGAGGAAGGACGCGCGAGCCCTTGTTGCCAGCCATGACCCCCTCCGGCTCCTTCTTCGCTACCACCAGCAGCAGCAGCAGGATGAAGAAGCAGAGAAGGGAGGGAGTGCCGGCGACCACCTAGTGGGGGGGAGGAGGAGGGCACAACATCATTTTTTTTTAAAAAAAACCTCACAGAATCGCCTTGCCAAAGGAGAAAAGCCCCCGTGAAATTAAACAGAACGGAGTGGGGCCCCCACAGGTGCACACACGCACACACACACACACACACACACACACACACACACACACACACACACACACACACACACACACACACACACACACACACACACACACACACGGAAGTCCGGCAAACTTCCTCTCAGGGGGCCCCCCTCAAAAAAAAGGCACACTCAAACTTTGCAAGGAGAGCCCAGGCAGCCTCCAGAGCCGAGGCAGCTGAAGCAGGACAAAGAGGAGGAGGAAGAGGCACTGCCAGGCACTGAGGCAGCCACTGGTTGGACTGGTGCTGGGGGTGCCGAGAGAGAAAGAGAGCCACTTCCCTGGAAGAGGCAGCTGCTGCTGCTGTTGGCAGCTTTATGGCGCTCTTTGAGGATGGGCCAGGAGGGAGCTCCACTCTCAGGCATCACTCGGCAGTGGCTCGAGCACTCGGGAGGGAAAGGGCTGGCAATGTGCCTCACTCGTCAGCTCTCCCCCAAGACAGCACCTCTTGCACCCTCCATCCGGAACTGCAGCCTGCCAGCCGGCAGACAGGCGGGCTGGCTGGCAGGCTGCAGTTCCAGATGGAGGGTGCAAGAGGCACTGTCTTAGGAGAGAGCCGGCGAGTGAGGTGAGGCCTTTTTTACTCTTGACAGCAGAGGACATGTGGGTACTTTGGGGGGGGCAGGCAAGTCGGGGGCCACAAACTATCATCCGACGGGCCGCAAATGGCCGCCAGGCCACATGTTTGAGATCCCTGCTGTAGATGGATAAAACAAGGAAGGGAGAAGAAAGTGAAGCGGGTGGTGGGGAAAGGGCAGCAATGCTAGGCAAAACCCGAAATATAAAAATGTATATTCAATTACAAAAAAAAGGAAAGCTCAACAATATGGGGGGGACGGACTACATATGGGGTGGGGTAGTAACATTTCAAGCTCATTTACATTGGCTTTTACATCATGTAACCAATGGAAAATAATGTGAATTAGACTATCCCACTCCCAGAGCATTTTCTACATAACTTCTCAATGTAGTCTCACCCTTGGTAAAGGAAGACACCACCTTTGGTTTGCAAGAGCTGAGCAGGGCTGTGAATGACGGAATCTTTTGGAAATCATTAATTTACAGGGTCACCATAACTGGGAAGCGACTCAAATTCATTTTGCAATGGAAGGCAGAAATACCCTTGGCAAAGCAATTACTTCCTTTCTAAAGCAGAGCACTCTCTCCTATCCCCCAGATCTAACTACAGAGACCTCTAAACCATTTCATTTTTATATTTTGTTGTTGTTAAAAATATCAGGTACAATCAATCAAATTTATAAAAACATTGATTGGTATTAAATAACAGACACAAGTTTAAAACAAAAACCTAAGTATCTGCTAAATATCGGCACAGTATATTTATGTTTTCCCAGTAGCTTTGCAGCAGCCTGTCCTGGTTGCTCAATAGCAGATTGAACACTTCACCTGCAGGGGCAGGGGAGGTGAAATTATTTTTTTACTCTGCTAGACCAGCACTGTTGTACTGAATTACTTAGATTAATTTTTTAAAATTGCCTTTGTGTGAAGTTCCAATCAAAACTGTGGTTGCAGGCAGTTTCTCAATCAGTACCTCGTGGTGCAGTGGTTAAACTGCTGCACTGCAGCTAAAACTGTGACCACAACCCGGGGTTCAATCCCAGGTAGCCGACTCAAGGTTGACTCAGCTTTCTATCCTTCTGAGGCTGGTAAAATGAGTACCCAGCAAATTAGAAGGGAGGCATTGTGTAGCCTGCATAATTAACTTGTAAACCACCCAGAAAGTGCTTGAAGCACTATGGGGCAATATATACCATAAGCAGCATGCTTTACTTTGTGTCTGATGTATTATGCTCCAGGTTGTTGCTGCTGGTGGTGGTGCTGTTCTTGTCAATATCTTGTGGCTCCTTGAAAAAGTAAGGCAATCAAGAAGGATGACCCATTTATTCAAGGTCACACACATGTCTCAACCAGTTGAAAAGCAATAGGCAGGCACAGTGTGTGGATCCCAGTGTGGATACAAGCAAACCACCCCATAATACTCTTACAAAAATGGGCACAATGTGGCTATTTTTCTGAGCTTGTTTGCATTTAACATCTTGGCATGAGACTTCATGCCTCTCATTTCTTGCGGCCTCCTGCTGAAGCATTGCTGAATCACTGTCTGGCTTTCTTTCAAGCAGTCAAGGCCTGATGTCTCCCTGAGACCATGTCTGTCACTTATCAGCCTCCATGGTCCATATAGTGTATTTTGCAGAAGCACCAAAAAGGATTCTACGAGCGAAATTAAAGGGGGGGGGGAATTATAACTATGAAACTAGACCTCAGATCAGCACCAAATTTGTCATGGATGTAGCAGAAAGTCTTCTCTTGTTCTGTGCCAAAATTGTTTGGGCAAAGTGTGTTTGAGTTGTGATTTTTTAAAACAATAACAATGTTTCACCTCCATGCAGAAACAAGTGACCATTTCAACAGTTCTTAGAAAAGAGATGAAAAATGTAGATAAGATAAAATTTGCATACCTGGGGAATAAAAGCTCTGTTGTAGCCTCTTTTGTCCTGTCCACAGGAATTGAGCCATTGCTGACTCTAATTTAGGCCCTTTAATTACTGCTTTTTAAAGCCTAAAACCTCTGAAATCACTCCTTTTTTATATAACTTCTGAGAATTCTGAAGGAATTATTTGCATAGCCTAACATTCTGGCCAATCAGAATGTGTCTCCAGTCTCCTCACAGGGCAGGTGTCTTTTCAACTTTGCCATGGCCTTCAGTGTGAAATAAAGCATTTAACTCCTTCCTAGCCACACATTCTTTGCTTCTGCCTGTGGAAATATTTTAAAAGCTATTATATAAAATAAATAATAATATACAACAGCTCACTCATTTAAGCTGTAAAATTACAGGTTTTTCCCTTTGTGGCTTTGAATGATCTCAAAGCACATTTTACCTGGTTTACGCATGAGTAAGTTTACCCAGTTCGCACATCCACATGAGTTCATATGATTTTTAGATGTTATCCTCCCTAAACCAATGTCAGATCACAGATCCTACAGTGGGGTCTTGACTTGAGAACTTAATCCGTATTGGAAGGCGGTTCTCAAGTCAAAAAGTTCTCAGGTCAAATCTGCATTTCCCATAGGAATGCATTGAAAACCATTTGATCCGTATCTGCTCTTTTCCGTCCATAGAAATTAATGGGAAGCTGCTATTGCACCTTCGACCACTAGAGGGGGATATTTTGTTTCTTTTTTTTTCTTAGGTCAAGAAAGGTTCAGGGAAGGCAGGGAAAATACAGTCCAGGCAGTTCAGTACCAGGCAGTCCGAAGACTGTCTCCCAATCCACTCTCTAAACGCTGGGAGGAGTGAGGAAGCAGACAGGCACCCTTTTCACTGGCCAACAGTTAACTAAAAGTTCACATTTTGCACTTTCCCTGCCTCCCACATGGGTTTTTTTCAGTTCTTAACTCAAATCTAAGTATGTAAGTCAAGTCAATATTTTCCTATCAGAGCGGTTCTTAAGTCAAAATGTTCTTAACTCGAGCTGTTCTTAAGTCAAGACCCCACTGTATTTGCACCCACAAATTACATCACACACAGGGGTCTGAAAGGCTGAGAGAAGGGCCTCCTGGAAGATCTTAAGAAGCAGATGGAGTTGGGTATCATCAGCACACTGGTGGTACCAGACCACAAAGTTCTAGACAGCCTCTTTCAGGATTTTCATATACTGTATATGTGATATAGTGTGGGGAGTCATGGAACACTGAGACTCTGCACAGGATAATGGTCAAGATGCTGAACAGGAGTCCCCCCTGCACCAGTGCCATTCACAAAGTGATACCATGCAAGGGAAAATCCCAGAAACTGACTTCTTTTTTCATCAGTTAACCACTTCTCACCCAAACACAAAGCAATTGTAAGGGCTGCTTTTCTATAAGTGTGAATGGTAGTGAGCTCAAGAGGGTGTTGGGTAGACCATCTTGACTGCTGCCATTGGTGCTGTCAGTGTTCAGGCTGCTCTTTGCTACGTAAAGCTTGGCATTCTTTTTCCTGCTGGCAACTCAGGCATGATATTTTGCAGCAAAATATGCAGGTTTTTGAATCGTGGGTACAGAAGCACAGGATCCCACATTCATAGACTGGAGGGTCTTTTGTAGTATTGAATCTATAGACTCCTGTTAGCCACCTTTTTCTCCTAAATCCCTGGTTGTTGCCTGGGACCTCTCTTAGCCTGTTCTCCCTTGTCTTCTCTGCCCAAAATGTCAATTCTTCAACGTGGTTCTCCATGAATCCACACTAATGGGTTAAGTCAGCACTTGTGCTGGCCTCTCGGAATCTTCTAGAGCTGCAAGAGAAAAGTAACAATGTTCAGGTTGCCCTGCACTGAGCATGCTCAGCCCGCCAACGGCTCAGTTCCTTTTTTCCGCTTATGAAAGTTGGAACCTCTCGGACTGAGCTCCTGTTTTTTGGCTATATTTCGTGTTTTACATTGACCGGACTGAAAATCGTTGATCGTTAGGGTCCTCCCCAGCATTTCTTCAATACAGTCTGGTGAGATTAAGGATGGTTGATCTCCATCACCCCTAAATTCTATTTCCCCTACACCATGGTGGTTTGTCCATCCCCCTTTCTTTGGTATGTGCATAGCTTAGGGAAAGATCCTCTTTTCCTTTTTCACTTTCCATCATTGCAATAACATCTGCACTCTAAACTGTTTCATCCAAACTCTTGCCAGTTTGCATAGCCCGTGTAATGGCACTCTGAATTTTAGTAGCCTCTCAGCCTTGCAAGTTTGCCAAAATTCTGAGAAATTCATATCTCCCCATAATATTTCTGGAACAAAAGTATTTTAGGATTTAGTCACTTGCTTTATCTGCTTACTGTGTGCCATATACACAGCTCTGCTGTAACATTTGCTATTCCCCATTGTGTATACTTTGATCCTTGTGCATCCAGTAAATTTCCCCTATTCAGCAATGCTCTGTCAATGTGATATAGTGAGCTGTTTCTGTTAAAACATACTATTGCCATAGCCCAAACCTTTATTGTAGGAGTGTGTCCCCAAAACATGCATGAACACACATACTGTACATCCTGAGATCACAACACGAAACAGCACAGGCCTTCTTAATCCAAGACACGCAAGGTTCCCTACGCTTCTAGAGATTTCTGTGTGACATTCCAGTTGATTGAACTTGAGTGTTGTGACCTTTACATGTTTTCTTTTTCTAACACTGCTAGTTGCTCTGACTTCCTTTACAGCTGCTCTAGTCAGTGACAATTGTGTCATTCAAAAAGGCAGGCTGAAACACAGCCTGTTGTCCCCCCCCCCCCCACAGTAGATAGATCCGTTTATGAACATGGATTTACAATATCAGCTCACCATCTGTCACAAGCTGTTTTTTCAAATGCTGTCCTTATTCCTTGGCCTCTCTTATCAACCCATTTCAATATTGGCCCCGCAATCTCGGCAAAGATTTCTTCACTTGTAAAGTACAGTTGGGACTCAGGATGCCAAGATTTGCATGCAAGAAGGAAGAGCCTCCCAGAATTGAGATCAGCATTTTGGCAAACTGCAGGGAACAAGACATCCTGTCTCCTGATGTGAAACCCACCCACCCACCCTCCGTGTAAAATCTGCCCAAACACTTTCCTTAGCAAGCACAGATGCATTCAACTGTTTCTGATTTTATGGCAGTTCACAATGTATTTTTTTATTTTCCTTAAAAAAAACAAACCTCAGAGAAATAACCCTCAGAGAATGCAAATCTCTTGGAATGAAATAATAATATTGTAGTACCTGAAAAACTAATGTGATAGCACGGGGCTGTGTCCCTCTTCAACAGTTATGAATATAATGAAGTTATTTATATAACTGATATGTATGTGTACACACACACACACACAAACATACACAACTCTGTCTCCTAGAATATTTTGCCACTGCCTTTAAAGCAGACAATGTGAAGCAATGGCAGTTCAAAGTGACAGTAGCATGAGAGACTGCTGAGTTACAATCAGAGCTCTACATGAGTCCCTTGACTCAATTAGGAGGCTAATTCAGGGCTTTGTTATATATCCTGATTCAGTCTGGAACAATTTTGGCCCCATTGGATTTGATTTCTGCCCTGTACATCCATAAAACTTTCACAGCAGATATATTTGGTATGGAAAACCAAGGCAGATACCCTTTTTGTTTTTCCACTGATGATGCCAAAAATAGCGATATGTAATGGACAAGCATCGGAACAATATTTTAGATCTCAAACCTAAAAAAATTACTCTTTCATTAATTCTTTATTGTCTCCAAACCTGCCAGAACATCCTGGAGCAGCAACATCCAAGTAGGATAATCAAACCAAATTCATGGCACATGTGTTGAGACAGATGCAGCAAGCCACACATCATCCTCAGGAACAGATTTCCAGTACCTGTTCTGGACAGAAAATCAATGCTGTGAAAACCAGCCTGAAATGGTGATTCCCAAGTAGGGCAGCTCAACAAAATTCATCTATCCCCTTCAGTCTGAGAGGTGTTTTTTTTTTTTAAATGGATGGCTCTGTTGTTTTTAAATGTGTTTCTAGTATTGATTTTATTCACCATTTTTAATATTGTAGTTGTTTAACTCTTTTTAAATATTTGTATATTTACTGTTTTTAGCTTTAAATATTGTCTTTCTAATGATGTAGGCCGCTTTGGCTCCTTTTAAGGAGAAAAGTGGGACAAAACTATTTTAAATACATAAATAATAAATAAAACTAGAGGAGACAGATGCAGCCCACCCCCAAATGTCCCTAGTAGCCGTTATGAGCTTAAAGTCCATACTGCCAAAGTTAGCGAAGGACTTCTGAGTAGGATAGCTCAATGAAAATTAGCTGTCAAAGAAATAAAATAAGACAAAGTATAAACAGCTGGAAGGCACAGAACAACAACGTACATCCTCTTGGTCTTCTCTTCTCCAGGCTAAGCCAAACTGATGGGGCCTGGGAAGACTGGCAGAGAGCATACAGCCACAACCTTGTTTTCTGTGTGCAGCCATGGTTCCCATGGAAATTCAGTGGTTTGATGTACAGTATTACTCCCATCCAGTCATATATGACTGCTGAATTGATTGTTGTCACCAGACCGGAACCTGCTGTTCATGGGACTTTTTGACAATGTGAAAGTTAGACCCAGAATGTGATTCCTACAGCTATATTGTGGCTCGCTGCATTTGCCCCCCTCTTCTGCCATAGGAATGAATTTTGGCATGCTGTCCTACTTGGAAATTGCCAGTCTGGTCTGTCTTGCATAATTTTGGTTTCCTGCCTGTCAAGTCCTTCCTAATGATGACTTGCACATTATTAGACCGTTCCCCTCTCATTTGATATGACCTGCGCATATCACTGTCCTGGGCTGTTTTGTGCACTATGGATTTTCTGACTGGAATGGGTGCCAGAATGCAATCACTGAGACTGTTTTGTGATTTTTTCTTCATAAGTTCCCTCTGATCAGGTGGGTTGGGTGAACTTCACTGGGTTGTCCGGATACAAAGTTGCTGCATACCCCTGCCCATATTGATCTTCTCTCTGGAGCAGGTTCTGGAATATTATTCCTGCCTGTGTTTTGTGGCTGATTGCACCAGATTCCTCTAGTTGGATGGGACGGGTGAATTTTGTTGGGCTGCTCTACTCGGAAGTCACTGTTCCGGGCTGTTTTTCACAATGTTGATTTTCTGCCTGCAATGGGCACTAGAACCTTGTTCCTGGGGATGATTTTTAAAATGCTGTGAAAACAGGCCAGCACAGGCCTATAAGGATTTGAAATGATTCCAAGGAAACAACAGACAAGCTCCATCTTACTTATAAGGAGACAAGTAGCTTACAACACACACTTGTGCCCATTAGATTGGAAACAAACCATAGCATTGCTGACAAACCAGTGTAAGAGGTCCAAACAACTATTGGAAGGAACAACAATCTTTGTAAATTTTTGTTATTTACACTAATAAGTTGCAGCTGGGTAATGCCTCATTACTACATCATGATCTGAGGAACAATTAAGCATGTGAAGTATTCCCTAGTCATAATCAGGTATGCATAGTTAAAGCATAACAAGCTTAATAGCATTTGATAAGGAAAGTCTGTCTCCAGCTCCCACCATTTTCCCAAAATATAGTGCACCTTGCATGTCATTTATCTGTCTCTGAACTGTGGGAACATTGGAGCAGCTTTAGCTACACAAAATGGAGGACAGCAGATCAAAATGGAAGAAAGATGGCTCCTCCAAGTATTGGGCCTAGCAGTAAAACGGGTATAGTTTGCATGACAAACTTCACCTGTTAAAGTGCCTACCCCTCCTAAAAAATTATTAAAAGTACAAGAATCTTGCTCTCCTTTTCAGTGTAGTCATTCTAGTCATAATATGGAATTCAAATTGTTGAATGCATCTAATTTTCTGAGTTTATGGAATTTCTCAGGATTTTTAACTACTAGTTTTTCAGAGCAACCCCTGGCAAATTCTTTGCTTTACCTCTGCTTTAAGTAGTAATACAATTTCTTGTTACATTTTCCCGTAGAATAAGCAAGCTGACAGCTTAAGTAAGTATTTGAGCCAATTTTCTCCCATTGAGACTGATAAAGCTTAATCAGCTTATATCTATTGTAACATTTTTTTATGGCTTGGTCAGTAAATTCTGCGGACAAGTCCACACTGCACATAATATGACACATATAGGTTTCAGAATCCGATTTAAGAGTCTATGCCAGTAATAAGTCAATTTGAATATACTGAGACATATGGTAGAATTATATTGGTCCTCAAATATCAGACTTCAGGGTTGTTTTTTTAATCCTCATTTCTTGAAGTCACTGAATACTACCGCACCAATATTTTAACCCTGTCAAGCTAATGATGGTATCTGTGGCTCCAAAAGTCTAGGCCAGGGTTGGCCGACTGTGACCCTTCAGGGTTGGTTTTTTTTTTTTTTTTGGTTCCCCCCCCCCCCCTTGCAGGTCCCATGATCTCTGAACAGCAGAATCAGATGATGAGGGAATCTGGGAACTACAGTGAAAAAATATCTGGAAAACCAGAGTTGACCACCTGTGGTCTAGGCCGTTTATGTGGAGCAGTTCTCCCCATCAATGTGTCCCTTTCAACTATACCATGATGAATAGAAACATGGAAATATTCCACCTCAGCCAGTATCAGAGAAAGAAAGGAGAAAACTAAAAAAATGTTTCTTTTGTTTCTGCCCATCCCTGTTCTTGCTGTTCATTTCTTTATTATTTGTCTCATTTGTAGGCTGCTTTTCTCCCAGTAAAAGTGACTTAAAATGATAAAACGCAATTGTGACATGCCCCTGCATGTCCCCAGATTATTTCACTAGCCTGAGGCCCACAACATGTTTCCTCCTTTATCCTGCCACCAGTTGATCTCTGTCAACAATGTTCAATTAGAAAGATTGAGGCCCATGCTGATTGTAAAGTTTAGCAAAAAACAAGTTTGTTGGTTACATTTCACCTAAACAGGTTCTTCAAAGACTTTAAAGTATTCAGTAGTTTTGTAATACGTAACTTGTTTCACTCTTAATTCTCAATAGTTCCACATTCTGCACTGCCTCCCTTAACTCGTAACTCTCTAACTCCAACTGACTAGCTTTCCACATCAGACTCTCATCTCTGACTCAAACTGACTGACCAAACTCCCGTCTTCTCTGCCTCACCCCTCCCTCCTGGTTTCTCCGGCTCCTCCTCCCAACAGCTCCCACTGGTGTATGCAAACAGCCTCCTACATGAGCCAAAGCAGGGTGATCGCTACAGCAATACGTTGCAAGGTTAGAAGACAATTAAAAATACAATGCTGTAGCCATTAAAAGGGTTTTAACTGTTAAACATACACTTAGGAGAATAAGGGGAAAAAACAGCATCCAGGGACTTATTTGGAGTTATGAAAAGCTTACCTGAAGAAGTAGGTCTTTAATGGCCATGGAAAGAAAAAAGAGACAAGACCAACCTAACCTCCCAAGGGAGAGATTTCCACAACCTAGGAGCAGCCACAGAGAAGGCCCTGTTTCGTGGCCATGACAAAGGCACTTGCGATGGCGGTGGAGCTAGAGAAGGGCCTCCTCTGAAGATCTTACAAGTCAGGAAGGTTCATAGGGGGACAGAGGTTCCTTCAGATAGCCTGGACCCCAGCTATAGAGGGCTTTATAAATGATAACCAGTACTTTGACTGAGCTTGGAAACAGTGCAGTTGTTGTGGGAGGGGAAAGATACACTCCCTGTAACTAGCTCCAGTCAGCAGGTTGGCAGTTATGTACATATATGTATGCCAGCAGCTGTGCGACTGTTACAAACAAAAATACCCCAGTTTTGCAGAGAACCAGATCACACCAATGGCCAACCATATGGCCCCATATCCACACACTACCATATCAAGTGGCTCGCCACAGTGCAAGAAGTCATAATGAATGGAATTAGGACATGGAACAAAATGGCTGAAACAAATTTATCAGGAAAAAAAATCTGAGGTTCCTTTTAGAACAGGTTGAAAAGGCACTTGATATCAAGTCTGAGTTAGTTGTGTTCTTTAATGTTTTTTCCCCATTGATGTGACCATTAGTAGAGCCTCTTCACACAAACATCCAGGCGTGTGCCAGCTGTGGGAATTCTCTGCAGAGTCTGACTCCTATCTTGTGACATGTTGTTTGTTTGTTTGTTGTTGTTGTTGTACTTCTGTTGCTACATTTGGGATTTATCTTTTGCTGCCTTCTTACCACATGCTTACTTGGTGCTTCCCAACATGTGAAGAAATCAGAATCCTGTCTCTCTCAGGCAAAAGTGAGCACCTGTGAGAGGCTCCTAACAGATCAGGTGCTACTGCATGCACACTTGTCTTATGGCCACTTATTTGCCCAGTGGTTACAAGGATGAATTTCTGAAACAGGACCAACACTCTGGATAGGGGAAAGCCTTCCTCAACTGATAAGTAGCACTTTTCACAATGGTTTTGTCAAAGACTATGTTGCCATTTCTATTCATTCAGGTCCATCCATTACTCCTTAGTCCACAGAGACTGTCCAGTGACATGAGTTTATATAGACACTTTACTTGCACAAATATGATAGTCTAAATAAAACAAAATGCAATACTAATGGGAAGTGGATCTCTAAACAGTTTTGGGAGGCCTGTGGCTGAACAGGAGAATGCATTTGAAAAGAGAGATGAATAAGAGATCACTTGTATTGTAAATTAAGAAGTCTTTGTTTACAAAGACCAGCACCATCCATATTTAGATATTACATTTTTTTAAAAGTTCATTTGATTTATATAATTTTTGCTTCATTCCGTGGCATGAGTTATCTTTAAAAGATTTTAAAGAAATTTTCTTTCAGTATGGCAGAAACAGAATATTTAGTTTTTTTTTTTAATTTAAAATATTTTACTTTGCCTTTCTCCTTAAAAAGGACTCAGGGTGGCCTACATCATTAAAAGGTAATATTTAAAGCTAAAAATAGTAGTCATACAGAGCGCACCGTTTAACGACTAATTCACATAGCGATCCGGTTTTTGGGATCCCTAATGCGATCGCATACCGATGGTTCCAATGGGCAAAAATCGCTTTGCGACCATTGGTAAGCGTTTCGCTTACCGATCTTCGCATTGTGATGTCGGGGGAACAGCTGATTGGCGGTTCCAAAATGGCCGCCGAAAGACCCAAAATGGCCGTGCGCAGCGTTTTCGCACCCTGCCCTCGCTTACCGAGGACACAAAAATGCCTGCGCTATGGAGGAACATCGCTGAACGGTGAGTTTGGGGCCCATTGGGTTTTTCTATTCCATTTGGCGATGTTTCCGAATAGCACCACTGTACTAAAAAGGGTCAAACAAACACCACACTAAAAATGGTAAACAAAAGCAACACCAAAAACAGATCTAAAGCAGTAAGGCACAACTATCCATTTAAAAACCCCACTCCAGCAGCCAGTCACTAAGGGGAAGCTTGCCTGAAGAGAAATATCTTTACCTGTTTGTGGAAGGACAGCAAAGATGGGACCAGTCTGTTCTCCTGTGGGAAGGAGTTCCAGAGTTTGGGAGCAGCAACAGAGAAGGCCCTCTCCTTTGTCCCCACCAAATACACCTGTGAAGGTGGCGGGACCAAGAGAAAGGCCTCTCCTGATCCTCTTAACACTTGAGCAGTCTTATAAAGGAAGGCACATTCATTGTGATAACCTGGACCCAAGCCATTTAGGGCTTCATAGGTTGGAACTAGCATTTGAATTGGGCCCAGAAATGGCTTGGTACCCAGTGGACCTGTTGCAATAGGAGGATTATGTGATCCCCGTATCCATCCCCAGTAAGCAATCTGGTTGCCACATTTTGAACACACTGATGTTTCTGAACCCTTTCCAGAGGCAGCCCCACATAGAGCACATTACAGTAATCCAGCCAGAATGTAAATAAGGCAAGTGTCACTGTAGCCAAATTAGACCTTTTGTCAACAAAAACTTGTTTAGGTTGAAGATGCCTTTGCTGCAACAGGATAATAATTGAATTCTCTAGGAACAGAGTAGTATTCCACAATGAATATATCAGTACAGTGGTGCCTCGCATAACGATGTTAATTGGTTCCAGAAAAAAAAAACGTTATGTGAAAACATCGTTATGTGAAGCACCATTTCCCATAGGAATGCATTGAAAACCGGTTAATCCGTTCCAATTGGAACGGATTATCCAGTTTTTTCCCTCCCCCCCGCGGCTTGGATCTGACCCATGGCGGCTACCTCAGCCATGGCTGGACTCCCTAGAGTCCGGCCATGGCTGGGGTAGCCGCTGCGGCTCGGATCCAAGCTGCAGGGGGAGGGTGGTGGGATTGGGATGCCTTTCAGGCATCCCGGGCTTGGATCCCACCAACCGCCGGTTACCCTTTAAGCGGTGGAGACAGGCTGGGGGGTGGATTGGGAAGCTTGAAGCCTCTCCGCGCCGCCTACCCCAGCCGTTCTCGGACTTCCAGAAGTCCGAGAACAGCCTGGGTAAGCAGCGCGGGGAGGCTTCAAGCTTCCCGGTCCACCACCACCCCAGCCTGTCTCCGCCGCTTAAAGCTTCCTTGCGCTGCCTAGCCCGGCCGTTCTCGGACACCTAGGTGTCCGAGAACGGCCGGGCTAGGCAGCGCAAGGAGGCTTTAAGCAGCGGAGACAGGCTGGGGGTGTGGACCGGGAAGCTTGAAGCCTACCAGCGCCGCCTACCTCGGTCATTCTCGGACTTCCAGAAGGCCGAGAACGGCCTGGGTAAGCAGCGCGGGTAGGCTTCAAGCTTCCCGATCCACCCCCACCCTGTCCCCGATGCTTGAAGCCTCCCCGCACCACTTTCCCCAGCCGTTCTTGGACTTCCAGGCGTCCGAGAACGGCAGGGGTAGGCGGCGTGGGGAGGCTGCCGGCGGCAGGGACAGGGTGGGGTGGTGTCCACAAGGCTTCCAGGCAAAGGCCTGGAAGCCTTCAACACACCCGTACCCTTCCCCCGCCGCCGCTGAGAGCCTTCCGAGCTCTCAAAGGGCTTTCTCCAATATCGGAGGGGGCCCTTTGAGAGCTCAGAAGGGAATTGTTGGCAGGGGACGGTGGCTTCGGGGTCCTTCCGAGACCGCAGCCCACTGCCGACATTTTCCCCCAGCTGAGCAGTGGGGCTTCAAAGCTCCCGCCGCTCAGCTGGGGGAAAATGGTGCCTGTGGGGAAAAATCGCAAAGCAATTTTTCCCCATAGGCAAGATCGTTGTGCGATCGCAAAAGCGATGGCAAAAAAGCCATCGCTATGCGATTTTTTCATTAAACGGGGCGCTCGTATACGAGGCACCACTGTACTCTGTTCTTTAGGGTTTTTTGTTTTTTTAAAAGGTAAGTTCCAATGATGCAATTGAACAAATAAAACAAGGGGGAAAGGAGCCTCCCTGAAGAGTGGAAAGCATTGTGAATACACTCGGGCATCCCCTGGGCAACAGCGTGGAAAAAAGCCCATTAGAACATCTAGTTCTTCCTCCTGTGACACACTTATCAATTAGTGTGACTTCCCATACCTTACACACCCACTGCACTAAATAAAAACTGCGTACTGAACTTCCAATGTGATGCTAACGACATTCTTAAAACCAAGCCCAAGGGCAGTAATGAGGTCCCTGTGTTTCATGCTCAGGGCAGGGGAAAGCGCCAAGGATGGGTGTGTGTCATAACCTCAATGTGTTTAAAGAAACATTTGATCAAAATGTATGTTTGTTTGTTTGTTTTTTGTTTGTTTGTTTGACTTAAAGACAGAATATGATGGGGGGAATTACCCTTTCATATATATTTGTATATATAGAGTAGATGTGGTGGCGCTGTGGGCTAAACCGCAGAAGCCTGTGCTGCAGGGTAAGAAGACCAAGCAGTCGTAAGATCGAATCCATGTGACGGAGTGAGCGCCCGTTGCTTGTCCCAGCTCCCGCCAACCTAGCGGTTCGAAAGCATGCAAATGCAAGTAGATCAATAGGGACCACCTCGGTGGGAAGGTAACAACGTTCCGTGTCTAAGTCGCACTGGCCATGTGACCACGGAAGATTGTCTTCGGACAAAACGCTGGCTCTATGGCTTGGAAACGGGGATGAGCACCTCCCCCTAGAGTCGAACACGACTGGACAAAAATTGTCAAGGGGAACCTTTACCTTTATATATTTGTAAAGTGTGCTTGTTAACATATTGTATGTGCTGAAATGAGAGAGTTAAATCTACAGAAGTCAAGATACTATGTTTTTGCTCCTGCAGGCATTACTAGCCAATCAAATCTATGCAAGGAAATAAACATCTACTCTAGTTGTGTCTGTTAATGAAAATTTAACTCTTCTGCCAAGTATCTGTGAGAGCGACAAGCTTTACCAACACGGAACTCTGAAAAAAGCAGGGAACCCATTTCCCTTAATCAAAGTGTTCAAATCAGAGAGTTTTAGAGTGGAAGGTCATGTTTCCAAAGAATCAAAGACCTCTCTTTCCTTTTAGGTAGACGGTAAATTGCACAGAGTAAGAGATCAGGTGGGTGATGCTAGGAAGGTCATCTGAGCTAAAAATTCAAAGGAAAATCTCCTTGAGTAACTAGATGTGAGAGTATCAGGTTTGAGATTAAAGAAGGAAACAGTGGAGTCCTCTTTGGGCATTCATACATATTCCGCATCTCAAGAGTGGGAACCAGGTCTGTACTGATATACTTGGAGGTGTAGTTGCTCATTATGATAGTTCCCATAGTTGGCCACTGCTCTAAGGAGGATTCAAAAATATAGCCAGCTGGGTCAGTCCACATCAAGAGAAGAGTGAAGTCTTTTGTAAAGTGAATGGCCTTTAATTGGCCACGTAAGACCAAATAGCCTCAAATATAAAAGCGACAACTTGCAGCAATATACTGTACTGTTCCTAGAAAATCAATTTCTCTTGTTATTGCGAGAACTGCAGGTATGCTGAGAGAGAACAAGGATGCCTGGAAGGGAACTAGGGGAGGATATCACAGTTTCTGCTATTCAGGAAGTCCTGGGACTTCATCCCTGCAAGCCCAGACTCCGCTACACCACCGGGGGTGGGGAAGAGCAGGGTCATATTCATTGCCACACTTCCACCATCACATTCCCTCTCTTATGTCCACCTGTTGTGAAAAGGTCTAAAGCTCTCTGAAGTGATTTTGGATCTATGTAGTGAGATGTTAAAAGAGCTGAGTTCTGTATTCTGCGTGGCCTCCTCTGCACCCACTAAGCTAGCCTGCTTGCCTCAGGGCAGGACGAGAAGCCAAACAGTATGTCCACACATAGAATGGGAGGCATCAGCAGCTTGTCCTTTGCCTCAAGCAATACAGTACTGACATCTTGGGAGCTCTCCCCATGACTCCCTTCAAAGGCAATATGGAAACGGTTACCATTCTCAGGCATTATAGTTTACATCAAGAGCTTGCCTTTGCAGAATTATTTAAAGCTTACCCAGAGAGGCATTTTTCAGCAAACATAAATCTCTGGATCTGGCAGGGGAAGGAGTTGGCTAGCTGGTACCATGGTGGGTGGCCATGTTTCTTGCAGTGTGTTTCAAAACATGTCTAATTAAACATTCCTAAAAACAGCAGGTCTGGCTAATGAAGGGACCTGGGGATGCTTGGCACACACAGAAAGGATGCCTGTTGTCTGAGTTCTTGTGTTATGTTTGCTATTATTTATTCATAGCCTTGGTTGTATGTTACAATTACAGCAATTCGTTATTCACACATCTTTAGGATGTTAGAAGCCATTCCCAAAGATTGCAAGGCTAAGCAGCCTTAGATGATTGCTTTGACAAACTCAACTACATTAAAAATAGGAATAAAGATACCTGCTTTGGTTGCCTAATGGCTCCTCATTTTATGTCACTCTTGTCATTTCTCCATTTCTTTTTCTCTCCCCTATACTTGTCCTGCTTTGTACTGTTTGAACAGCCCTTTCAGGTGCTCAACAGAAATAGACTGAAGTCCGTTACTCACCTTCTGCGTCCTGCCATCTTCTTCTACCTCAGTCCCTTTTCTCTTGATGTCATCAAACATGGATATGTGGCATTTGTTTTTAATACATTTGGCCCTTCCTAGTTACCAGCACCTTCATCTTCTGTAGCTGGCATTCCTGCCCCCTTTTGATGTAATGTGGTGGAAGCATTTGTTGACCTTTAGCAAACTCGTGTTTTCATTCTTTCTTCCATGGTGCCTTTTGTGCTTCCATCATAAAGGAACTTTAAAATGACAATCCATTCTTTCTCAAGACTTACCTGACTATAATATCTAGAAAATCCTGCCCTTTGCCCTATGCTCTGGTGGCAGTGAGTCAGCATCACTGCTCTTGATTTCTTCCCTTTTTAAAGAAAACTTTCATCCTGCATGGCAGGGACCCTGTCAGGGGAACCATCTGTACCTCTCATCATCATACACCCATTGCTCCTCCTCCCTCCTTGTAATTCACATTATCCAGCCACCCTTATCAGGATAAATTCTAAACAGAGCTTGAATAACCACATTCACATAAAAGTGAGCCTGTTTCAGGAGCATTCACAAAACAGAGACTGGACAAAAAGTGAGTAAGGGTGCACAGGAAAGGGTTGTTTTAACTGGGGTGATTTCCCTTAAAGTGATGCTTCTGTCTGCCAGGGAAGGGCTCCAACCTGGCTCCAAAAAGTAGAAAAAGGCCTAGCTTGGGCACAGATCGAGTTCAGGCTGGAGTACTATTCCCCATATGTCCTGTGACTGCCAGAAAATACATCACAGTGGAACACTCCATAAGGAATCCAAATTGTGATCAGTTTCTCTGTGTGATCACACCCAGCTGGGTGGCCTTGTCCACACTGTAGTGCTGTCCCCAGTCATTCTGGAGTTGCTCTGGATTGTTCTCATACTTTCTGTTGCAGGTTTGAATAGATGATCAAGTACTGGTGTTCACATATGGTGAGGGTATTTGTTGCTGGAGGTACTGGAATGCACTGGGTCACCCTGGTAGTGCCTGTCCACTCATATCTGGAACTGCTCCCTGAGATCTCACTCCCAACACAGACTGGTGTCCTCTTCTGCCTCTCTCCTCCTCCACTGCCTCCCTGACTAATTCACTCTCTTCCTTTCCCTCCTGTTTTACCCACCCACCATTCTCAAACCTTCATGACTGATTCACAAGGTTTTCGAATTTTATGTTAATTTTACTTTACTTTTAGATAACTTTAAAAAAATTAAACAGTAGGATGAAGGAACAGCTGATATCCTAAGAACATATTTATTTATTTACATGAAACGGGAATGATAGTAAGGTGTGGAAGGGTGGGACACAGGTATAAGGAAATGTCATCAAATGATTCTCATCCACAAAGTGCACAGATCAGCCCTCGTCCACGTGATGCTGTGATCCACATGAGCAAACTGGAGCAAAGCAGAGCAAAAAGACAGCACCATAGAATGTAAACAAACAAAAAATCTGGGAAGTAAAAGGTTTTACTATCCCACCTTGTTGCAATAGGGTTGTTCTATCCCACTAGTTACAGCCTTGCCTGGTGAGGACACCAGGAGGCAGTAACAGTATCGCAAGTGCAAGGAGAGTTGAAACAAACACTCCATGGAGGCCATTTAATTTGTATCAAGAGAACAGCCTGCTTTTGATCCCAACAGGCCCTTACATTTCAAGTGGCATTCACATTTTTTTAACATCCACATTAATTGCATTTTTGTAATTAGCACCAGAAAGAGGTTGGTGCTATTCCCCCCCTCCCGTCTCTTTCTCACATTTCTTTGTAAAGTTCAAAAATCAGTTTGAATCAAGGATATGTGTCACATATGAAAATTAATATGAAACAACCTTTCCGTGAAAAAAAAATTTCTGAAGACCAAGGCAAGACAGGGCAGGGCAGAAAACTGCATTTTATTAGTTTGTGGCATTCTTAGATGTCAGCTACATGGGGGGTTAACTTGCTCTGTAGTCCCCTGCTAGAACAATTGGGGTCACTCTAAAAAACCATTGACTATATGGTAATGTTTTTAGAGTATTCCAAATGGGAACCAGTCCCTCCCAGATTGGTCTAGAATTTGGAGCCTACTGTTTATTTGGAATTATTAGGATCAATCCAATTAAACATGGTTTTCTTGCTCTGCAATTGCCTAGATCACTTCGGTGTGGGGTCAAGGGAGAGTTCTTGCTGCATGTCATTGGTGATGTGTAAAGGTGGGTGTGGCCTGGTTCTAACTGCTGGTGGCACCCTCCACCCTATTTTGAAATTTTCAAAAGTCATTTTTGCTTTAATTTTATTTTAAATTTTAAAACTTTTCAAAAGAAATGCTTCCCCACTATTGCACTACATCACTAAACTGCTATAAAGTCCAGGACTGAATATCGTGTCCAAGCAAGCTTTGTGTTTGCACACACTGATGTGTGTTTTGCAAAGTTGATGTAGCTCCAGGAACATCCATAGCCCAGGAGGCCTTTCTAGTGTGGTCCATGTAACCGTCCACCTTGGGAGACAATTATCTGACCACTACGCAGAGATGCCTATTATTAGGCATTCCTCCAACTGCAAGCCGTAGAAGGGAATCATGCCCTTCCACGGAAAACATCCACTTTTTATTTTTACAGCATGTTTTGCAAAATGTGTCAATGGATCACCATACCTTCAAGTGATAAAGCAGAATATCAATAGGCAGAGTGGAAAGACACATTGGACTAAAAAGTACTGTGCACTTTTACCGGTATTTTGTCTGCAACATTATGAATGAGGAGCATGCCTTAAGTAGCTTGTCCTGTTGATGAACAGCATGGAAATATGACATTTTCCACTGGCCTGCTCTTAGATGGGTTGTTGCTATTGCATGCCATCAAGCCACCTCTGACTTTATGGGTGACCCCATGAATGAGCGATCTCCAAAATAGCCTGTCCTCAACTGGCTGCTCAGCCCTCGCAAACTCAAGGTTGTGGCTTCTTTTAGGGGGCCAATCCATTTCGTATTTGGTCTTCATCTTTTCCTGCTGCCTTCAAACTTTCTTAAGACTATTATATTTTCCAGAGAATCCTCCCTTCTCATGATGTGCCCAAAGTAGGACAGCTTCAGTTTCAACATTTTTTTGCTTCCAAAGGTTGTTCAGGCTGTACACGGTCTTCACCAGTGGATTCCATCAATGGATTTGTCCACAAAAGCTCACATTTAAAAATATAAAAATTAGTCTTTAAGATGCCACCATGTTTCTGTCTTTTTCTTTTTTGTTTTTTGTTTTCACCTATATATTTTTCCCTGTCAGCTTTCTTTACTGTCCAGTTTTCATACCTCATACATAGTGACTGGAAATACAAGGGTGTGGATGATCTTGGTCTTGGTCCCCAGTGACACATCCTTACACTTGATGATCTTTTTGAGTTCTAGAGAGGTTGTTTTTGATGAGTCGTTAAGTCGTGTCCAACTCTTCGTGACCCCATGGACCAGAGCACGCCAGGCCCTCCTGTCTTCCACTGCCTCCCATAGTTGTGTCAAATTCATGTTGGTTGCTTCGCAGACACTATGCAGCCATCTCATCCTCTGTCATCCCCTTCTCCTCTTGCCCTCACACTTTCCTAACATCAAGGTCTTTTCCAAGGAGTCTTCTCTTCTCATGAGATGGCCAAAGTACTAGAGCCTCAGCTTCAGGATCTGTCCTTCCAGTGAGCACTCAAGGTTGAGTTCCTTTAGAATTGATAGGTTTTCTCTCCTTGCAGTCCAGGGGACTCTCAAGAGGATCCTCCAGCACCACAATTCAAAAGCATCAATTCTTCGGTGGTCCGCCTTCTTTATGGTCCAGCTCTCACTTCCATACATCGCTACTGGAAAAACCATAGCTTTGACTATGTGGACCGTTGTCGGCAAGGTGGTGTCTTTGCTTTTTAAGATGCTGTCAAGGTTTGTCATCGCTTTCCTCCCAAGAAGCAGGCGTCTTTTAATTTTGTGGCTGCTGTCCCCATCTGCAGTGATCATGGAGCCCAAGAAAGTCAAATCTGTCACTGCCTCCATATCTTCCCCTTCTATTTGCCAGGAGGTGATGGGACCAGTGACCATGATCTTAGTTGTTGTTTTTTAATGTTGAGCTTTAGACCAGTGGTTCTTAACCTTTGTTACTCGGATGTTTTTGAACTGCAACTCCCAGAAACCCCAGCCAGCACAGTTGGTGGTGAAGGCTTCTGGGAGTTGCAGTCCAAAACTCCTGAGTAACCCAAGGTTAAGAACCAGTGCTTCAGACCATTTTTTGTGCTCTCCTCTTTCACCCTCATTAAAAGGTAGCAAGACATAATTATATTAAAATGACAAAGGCATCGGAGCATTTGGGATTGAGTTGAAAAATTAACATGCTAAAGAATGAAAATACACTTGTGCTAGATAGTGTGTCCTTCATTCTGAATCCTTGTCTTAAAAAAAAAGCTGATCTCCCTGACAACAAAATGCATTTTTTTAAATGTTGGAAATCCTGAAGTCATTACTGGAAACTCCACCTTGCTGCCAATGAAGAAATAAAATTTCTAGTAAGATGTATTGCTATGGATAATATTTCACATTATCATCTTTCTCAAATGGCTTCCTGTATTCTTCAGACAAAGCAAGCAGAATTCAATGGGATAGGGGCATTTATTGATATATTTTCTCAGAAAAGACTAGAGGGAACAGTATTATATTTCTTTTCCATCAGCATCTCTCATCCAGCAAATTCATGTTTCTTCTTAGATGCCCTTTAAACATCACACTAGCATGATGCAAAGCTCTTTTCCATGGTAACTCCAAGAGATGTAACTTTATTAATAATCTCTTCAGCAGAAATTAGAATTTCCCACACAGTTTTACCCAAATACGGTATCTACAGCTCACAGAGGCTTGCAGAGATTCTTCTGGAGTAGAATTCACTTCAGATAACACAGAGGACTCTGGTCCATAAAAATAAATAAATAAATAAATAAATAAATAAATAAATAAATAAATAAATAAATAAATAAATAAATAAATAAATAAATAAATAAATAAATAAATAAATAAATAAATAAATAATAGAAGTAGCTGCAGACAAACAGATACATCTCACAGCAATGTCTTATTCCTACAAAAATCCATTTCCCTTTCGCACCCTTCTATGAGGAGTACAGATGAGGAAACAGGGAAGCCACCGGTGGCCAAATGATAATGCCATTGTCCTGGCTCATTAAGGAGGAGGAGGAGGAGGAGAAGGAAAAGGAGAAGGAGAAGAAGCCTATCCTCAAGAAGTATTCCTGGTACACAATGTTGTAAAAAAGAGGCTACCATATGCAAAAAGTACAGGTACACCAACTCAGAATAATATGCCAAAACACCCTGGTCAGAGAGCACAGATTAGAACACGTGGCAGCAGTTGGCTAAGACTAGATAAGACTGTTTAGTCCAGTGTCCTGGATGCGTATTTTATTCTGACTATGCCACAACCTGCATGAAATTTATTTGTGAGCATCACACCTGCATTTTCTGTTACTCATATGTTGTTCCTGTAATTGAGAAGGGATTACCTGGTTGAGATGATTAAAATTCAAGCTAATTTAGCATAAGGATCTCTATGCATCTCATCTTTTTCTCCCTCTCGCTTTCATTTTACTTTTTTGGAGCTAGAAACATGTATTATACCTGTTGGGCGGATGGAAGTAAAATGTACGTTTTATTCCTCTCCAAGGGGATAATTGTCTTGCCATGATAAAACTATAAACAGATTTAAACAAGGGATGTTGTTGGTATTTTACAAAATTCAACACCAATGAGGACAAGTGAACCCTAAGAGTATGCGAGCAAAATATCTTATTCGAAGGAGTGAATTGGGCAGGTTTCAGGTGTCATGAAAGATAAGCAAATTCTTAGCTGTTTGGCTATTGTTATGTTTTTGCTATTAGAAAGGGGGAGAGGTTTTTATAGGATGTTCTGGACTATGGGTAGGGTGGCAACATGAAAAGGAAGGCAAGGGTCTTATACCTTTAATAGTTGTGTGGAAGAGGGAATTGTGAAGCAAGCTATACATAGTGAAATTCCCTCTTCTATAAAACTAGAATAGATATAGGTGTCCTTCTATTTTACTTGACTACCCTACTCATGTATCCATATAATCTGGGTCCTTTGCAATTTCACTTGGATGAGGGAGGTGACATTTGCTCCTTTTCCAGAACTGGAAGCAAGACAATAATGAGCAGCCATCTCTGTGTCAGCTCACCCCACATATTTTGTGGCTTCTGTTCTGACATTACTTTTGCAAAACCAGGAAGAGTGTGCTAAAGTGCAGCATATGCTATAAAGATTGAATGACGGAGGGTGCCTGTCTGCTGAAATATATCATCCCTAAGCCAGTAGACTGGAGTTGGTTGAGAGTCTTACATCAATGTAGCAGCATACATTAGCATTTTAGAGGTAAAAGATGGTATAGGAGGAATGCCAGCTTAGAGTCAGAAAAAGCTAGGTTTACATTTCCTCTCAAGTGTGAAATTAGTGAGATCACATGACAAAGGGGAGAGGGCTTCTACGCCTGCGTGCTGTGCTTCAGCCTTATGGTGTTTCAGTAACAGTCACGCACAGGTTCTGCAAACTCAAGACCACGGCTTCCTTTATTGATTAATGTCCCACCATCGCTGTATTTTCTAGTGGATCTCGTTTTGTCATTCTATGCCCACCATATCAAAGCCTCAATTTTGTCATTTTTCTTCCAAGCTTCATTTGACCTGTTGGCGCCACTGCTGTTGTGATGCGCTATCTATCATTGCTGTGGTATGCTATCAAGGCAACTGCAACTGATAGCAACCCTCCCAAAAGTCCTATCTTCAATAGTCCTGACCAGCTCTTGAAAACTCAAGGTTGTTGCTTCCAGTATTGAATCAATCCATCTCTTTTGGTCTTCCTTTTTTTCCCCTGTCGTTTTCAACTTTTAACAGCATTATTGGCTTTTCCCGGTGGGTTTGGTCCCAAAGTTGATAGCCCATTTTAGTCATTTTTGCTTCTAAAGCGAGTTCAGGCTTGATTTGATCTAAGACGCACTTAGCTGTCTTTCTGGCATTCTGCAAGATCAGTAAAGCTGTTCTCCAACACCACATTTTGCATAAACCCATTTTCTTTCCCTGACAGCCTCCCTCATTGTCCTGCTGACACATCCATACATAATAATAGGTATAACATAGTATTTCTGTGTTAGCTCCATTTCTTCTGAAACAACAACTACTACCTACCATACCCAAGTCAAGATGCATAGCACTCACAGTATCCAATATCAATAGATCTTGGTCTTGGTCTCCAGAGATACATCCTTGCATTTGAGGATCTTTTCTAGTTCCTTTATATCGTTCTCTTGAAGTCCCAATCTTCTTCTGATTTCTTAGCTGCAATCTTTGCTTGGATTGATGAATGGACCAAGATACAGAAAATCTTCAATGTTAAAATTGTATACTACTTCTGCAATTATCATTTAATGTTCAACTATAGTCCTGCTTTTGCACTTTTTTCTGTCACCATCCTCAGTAGGTGCTTAAAACCATTGCTGCTTTTTGCCAGTAATAAGGTATCATCCGCATCTCTTAATTCACTGATTCTTTTTCTCCAATTTTCACCCTGTCTCCATCTGGATTTGATCCACATTTTTGTATGATAACATTCTGGGCAAGTTGAATAGATAAGAAGATAAAATGCAACATTGTCTGACACCTTTGCTGATGGGAAACCATTCTGTTTCTCTGTATTCGGTTCTAACAGTAGCTTATTGGGCAGAGTGTGTTCTGCATCCAGACAGTAAAACATTGTAATACATCCATTTCTTTTAGAATGATCCCACAACTTTTCATATCCACACAGTCAAAGGTTTAGCTATAATCTGTAAAGCATAGTTTACAGGAATAGTAATTTTGCATACTTCCTTGATAATATTTTACAGTATATTGCCCAATAAGCATTCTTCCTTGATAAAATCTCCGATTTCAATCCACAGTTCTTTTGGCTCAAAGCCAGTTGAGTTTATTAATACAAATCTGTTACTAAATCACAGATTGACAGTGTGGTTGTTTTAGTATTCTTCAGCTTTACTCAAATTTTTCATATTAACAGCTCATTGTCTCTGTCACAGTCCAGCCTTGGCCTTGTTTTGGCAAAAAGAATGAAACTTCTTCATCTTCTACTTCTGACTATGTATTCTAATTTCTATATCGGCCATCTGGTGAAACAGTTTTAGTTCTATAGAAAATGGCATTTCAGCAGGGGTAGATTGAAAACTTCCTCTTCTTTACAATTATTAAATATGCCTGAGCACTATCTTCTTCTTCATCCTACATGAAGCTCACAGAGTGAACTTTGAAACTATCATTTTACCTGAACTGTCACACAGAGCTGTTGTGAGAATAAAAGAAAACAGCACACTCCTTTGAGGAAAGATAGGATACAATGAATATCCCATTGTTCGTTTAGTCGTTTAGTCGTGTCCGACTCTTCGTGACCCCATGGATCAGAGCACACCAGGCCCTCCTGTCTTCCACTGCCTCCCGGAGTTGTGTCAACTTCATGGTGGTTGCTTCGCAGACACTGTCCAGCCATCTCATCCTCGGTCGTCCCCTTCTCCTCTTGCCATCACACTTAAACAATTGTAGAACTGTATTATTAATGATGGTGATGGGGTAATGATGGCGATGGGGAATACCCCAGCACCATAATTAATAATACAGTTCTACAATTGTTTATCAGAAGTACTTTCCACTGAGCTCAATAGGCATTTTCCTTTGTAAGATGGGAAAGAGAGCATGATGAGGTAAGGCAGAGCCAATGTCAGGAACTGCATTATTTCACAAGTATTTCGCTTTCCATCATTTGTCATGGGATTGTAACTGGCATGATTCATTACAAACAGCATCACTCTATTGGTCTCATGGCGAGTGTCCCTTATGCTAGAGTGCACTGCCTTACACCTTCAGAAACTGAATGCCTGACGGAGGGTGAGGTTCTCGTGGGATCTTGCTCATATATCCACATTCACAAGACAAATCACATAATGACAACTGCCTAGCTTCAATTGTGGGTGGCAAGGGCTGGGTGAAATTTGCAGAAGTTGTGTGGGCATATTCTCTTCCCAGGGACTTATATTTATGGGTTTGTTTGTTTTTTAAATAAAAGACTTAGGCCTCAAATCAATAATGACTTGCTGACTAGAAATATAAATCATAAATGTTCGTGAAAATTAACTTGGTTACATGATGTTCTCTTCATTTAAAGGTAAGGAGCATGCTGGATCTTTTTTTTTTTCATCTACAAGAATGAATTAGTATATGGGAGTAGCAACAGGTGGTTGCAATCTTCTCGCACAATTGTATGAATGATAATTTTGCAATTCTAGTCAAACTAGAGATCCTTGAGTGGTTTTGTGCGAAAATTCAACCAAACTACAGTGGTGCCTCGCATAGCGAGGTTAATCCGTTCCGGATTAACCTTCGCTATGCTGAAGCATCGTTAAACGGTACAGAAAAGCCCATTAGAACACATTAAACATGGTTTAATGCGTTCCAAATGGGCCAAATACTCACCGTTCAACGAAGCTTCGTAATGGCCGGCAGCCATTTTCGCGCCCTCGCCTCGCTTAACGAGGGCGCGAAAACGCTGCGCGCGGCCATTTTGGGCCATTTCCGGCCATTTCCGCGCTTCCGGCGGCCATTTTGGCCGCCGAACAGCTGATTGTCGGGCTTCGTTTTGCGAAGATCGGTAAGCGAAACGCTTACCGGTCTTCGCAAAGCGAATTGAGCCCTATTCAAAAGACGTTAAGCGATCGCATTAGCGATCCGAAAAAACAGATCGCTATGCGATTTCGTCGTTATGCGGTGCGCTCGTTAAGCAAGGCACCACTGTAACAGCTTTCACAGTATTTATTACATGTGGAAGTATCAGTATCAGATTTTATAAAGAATTTTTTAGAAGTCTTCAAACATCAGCCCGATTTCTGGACTACTGCTCTCAGTATGCCTCAACCAACATGCCACTGATTATGGTTATTTCCACACAGCACCACAGGCATTACACTATTCTCAAGATTCAATATATGTTTTGCTTCCTGCTAGTGAACCGGGGATGTAGTCCCAGTATGTGTGTAATTCTGGCTTCTGCTCCACAAACTGGAGCCAAACTAGCCCCTGGTTCACCCCAGAGGATGGTGTTGATTGTGTTGTTCATATATATCTGGAACTTGACTGGCCAGCCAAATAAATGCTTTCCCCAGAAACCTCTCATAATTATGCTTTGTTATAATTCTAGCAGAAAAATCTCCACATATTCCTGGATTCCTGGGTGTCTCAGGGTCAGGAATGCATTTGCACAGTTATCACTAGTTACACCAATTCCTGGAAATATCTGTCTTGACAATGGCTACTGTGAGATTCATCTTAGCTACATCCCAGCTGGGTTACTATAAAGGCTCTGTGTGGGACTGCCTTTCAACAGTGCTTGGAAACTTCAGCTGATCCAAGCTTCAGACCCAATTACAGGGAGCACACAACTTCCTTTCTACAACAGCTGACTCACTACTGCTCCATTTCTGGACACAATTCAAAGTGCTGCTTATGACCTGGACGTCTCTGTTTAACTTGGATCTAGGCTATTTGAAAGACCATCGTCTCCCATACAAGCTTATGGGCTTTAAGATCTGCTGGGCAGGCCCTTCTCTCCTTGTCAAGAGAGGCCATGCAGGCAAAGAGCTTCTTTTTCAGGCAGACCTGCAGAAATCAAGTGCTCCCTTTGCTGGCTCTCTTTTTAAATGCAAACTTTTGTTAGAACTTTAATCGACTATTTTAAGGTGCTTTGATTGTAGTTTTTAAATTGTAATCATTTAATCCTATTTTAATGTTCGTAATTCTCTTGTATTTCAATTTTTTATTGTTTTTAACAGTTGTGTAAGCTGCCTTGACTCCTAATTCTAGAAGTGTAGCGTATAAATACAATGAGTGGGTGGATGAATGAGCATACATGTACAGCATGGGTGTACATCCCTCCTTTCTCCTATCTGTGCTAGTCAGGGGAGACATACTTCATGTGTGCAGCACAGGAGTACATCTTTCTATTGTCATGTGTACAGAACGTGGAGGAGGACACAAGTTGAAGCTTGGGTGAAGGAAGGACTCTCTGGTAAAAGGGTGTTTTTGCCAAAGGGGTAATTTAAAATGACAAACAGTTCAGAATGTGCTCTCACTGCCTCCAGGCAGCCTCCAACAGCTTCTCCGTGCTTATGTTCTTAATATAAAACTGAAATTCCTTTTTGTTTTCTTAAGTGGAATTAATTTGTGTAAACTACTCAGCCATGTGCCATTATTTTTTTAAAGATTCTATAGACTGATAGGAAACAGGCTTCACTTTACTAACCCTCTGCTCCTGAATATGTATTGCAAACAGTGGTGAAGTAAAGACAAGGCTCACAGGGTCAAAGTGTCTGGATTTTTTGAGTGGCTGGGACTATGACATCACCTGACACCAACATCACATTTCCTTTTTCCCTAAGAACTTAGCTGCAGGTCTCAGATACAGTCCATTGCTGTGAGCTATCCCTGCTGTCATAGAAAGGGAATAATAAATTAAGAGCCACTAACTTTACTAGAGACTCAATCCTCTTCATTGATATGGACCAATCCAACAGCCTCCAGTTTTGAACTCTCCTTATGGAAAGCAGGAAAGCTTATGGGGGCCATCATGATGAACACTTGCACTCCCAAATTTACCACTACACTATTCATCTCAAGCAAATTTTTGGTGCACTACAGTTCAATAGGTATGTATACTAAAAGTCTTTTTTTTTAAATGAACAACGTTTGGAAACACTACCCATCATACTGAGTTGGGGAGCCTCTAAGCTGTTTCCCGGCTAACTGATTATTCCAAGCTAGTTCTATAATTGGCTGAAATCCTGTTGTGTAACTCTGCATGTGCAACAGGAATGATGTCAGCTAACTTCACCAAATTCTTTGTGACATTACATTGTGTTTTAAACTTTTGGCTCTACAGAAATATATACAACACTCATTTCTTTGCTTTTGTGTGAAGTGGCAGTCAATGCTGCAACTGCGGGCAGTTTCTTGATCCATTCTACACATAAGACAAAGAAAATATTTTTGAAAAAAAATCAATCCAAGTGATTCAGGACATTAGCGGTGGGCTAGCAGAGTAAAAAATAAATAATAATTTGCCTCCCCTACCCTTCAGCAGACAACCAGGGTAAGAGCACAGAGTGCTGTCCTCTGAAGATGCCAGCCACAGAGACTGGTGAAACATTAGGAAGAACAAACTTCAGAACACGGCCAAAGAGCCCGAAAAATCCACAACAACCATTAGATCCCAGCCATGAAAGCTTTCACAAATACAACCAGGGTAAGTGTTCAGTTTCCTAGTTTTTTGAAGTGGGTTGCTATTAAGCCACTCCACAATACTGGAAATAGGGTCACTTGAAGACAGTAGGCCATTTGGGTGTTCAGATCACACCAAATGACATGTTGCTCCTCCCCTCTGACCTCAAGCAACCCTATTAAGACCATACTAACCCTCATCAAAAAGGTCAGTGCAGTTGCACCCTAAGAAACCACTCCAAAAGGCTTAGTGGTTCTTAATTCTGCAGTGAATTATGGCTAGGAAGCTTGTTTATATAGCTCTCAACAGAAACAGATATGCCATTTTGACATATTATTATACAAGAGAAAAACGAGTGTACCTAGGAAGCATATAATATAAACACATCTTGTAAATATGCATGCAAAGGAGGTCTAAAAGCTGCAAGTACCAATTTGCTTTATGGTGTCATTGGCCAGCTAAGGGCAAAAAAACGAAAAGTGTCAAGTGTGATGAAAAACCTTTTTAGCCTTGGTTCAGAAAATGTAGGCACCTTTCTTTGCCTGTAAATCTAATTATGTCAAGATGTTTGCTAGTGTTTATTTATTCAAAATTTTAACATATATTAGATTCCCTCAAGAAGTTCATCTGTTTGTTTGTTTTTTTACTTCATGCTAAGTTCAAGTCTTTGGGCCTTTTTAACTTCTCTTTTTGTGCCACTGCCTGCTTCAAACTCCTAAATCACAAGGGACACAGACTTCTGCCTTATGTCAAGTCAGAATGCAGGTCCATCTAGCTCAGTATTAGCTGCACAGAAGCTACCAGGCACTGGCTGAAATCATGTTGCTTTGTGACAGCCAAATCCTAACTTTCAGTCTGTTTCTCCTTAGTAAACAAACCGTCCCTGCTATGAATCTCAGTAGAAACACATCAGAGATGCTTTGCTTACCATAAAAAATGGACCAAAAATTACAATTTGGCTTACACAACAGGATTTCAGCCACTGAATCTTGTGCACAGAGAACATCAGTCCATGGAGAAGTTCCTCCCCATCAACACATACAGTATTTCTCCACAAAGTCCATCTCTCTCAGGTACATGCTCACCTGTTGATCTTGTAAAGGCTCTATGTCATTTCCTAATCAAGAATCAACACAATTCCAGAGGGGTAAACATATAGAGCCTACGTGCAAGCAGGAACCTCTCATCTTTAGACTTGCATGAGAGCAATGAGGCCAGCTTCTCCCCTGTAACCATACTAACAATTCTCCATTAACAGACAACTGAGCAGGGTGGCTTAGCTTGCTTGGAATCCAGAATAGGAAATCAAGTGGTTAGGAATATGCAGATGCCGTTCTTTCTGCTCCACTGCCTGTTTGCCTATTTTTGCCAAGCAAATGAAAAAGTAACCCTGAAAGATTAATTTATCAGAGATTTCTGAACATGTAGTTCTGTGTTAATAGGAGGCAAACAATGGAAACTTTCCACTTTCAGAGTGTTGAGAATTACACATTTCACTGAATTCCCTAAAGCAATACCTCAAAAGCAAACAAACAAACAAAGAACCACCACCCACCCTTTTATATTTTACCTCTGGGTTAATAGTTGAATGAAAGTGTCATTGCACAGCATGCAGTTCTAAAGAATAGATTTCGCATTCTCATCTCAGTAAAGTAATTGCAAACTTTTTATATTGTCTAAGTGGAGCAGCAGGAACAAGTCAACATTTATCCCAAACTAGGGCTGTCAGAGCCCATGTGTAGAGTTTCAGACTAGGATTGAAGAGACCTGGGTTCAGTATGCACTTGGGTATGGAAATGGAACTGGGGTAATGATGGCAAATCACTTCCTGAACATCATGTTTATCAGTTAAAAAAAGAAAAAACTCCAAAACAAAAAAAAAAGGTAAACCTCAAAATTTGGTTTTTTGTTTGTTACATTTTTATTCCACACCATCTAGTGTTATGCCACTATTCTGGGTGGTTTCCAACAAAACTGTAAGGCATAAGAAAAACAGCCACTGCCACCCATACCACATTAATATAAAAAAGCAACTGACAGAAAATACCAGATGGTGGCCATGGACCAAAAAAATAATATTCACAGAAAAAATTAATGCATTTTTTTTTAAAAAAATAACAATTACAAAGGAATAATGTTCTGAAATGCTTCTCTAAAAAGCAAGTTTTATGTGCTTTCTAAATATTAGGAGGATAGGTGCTGGTCACAAAATGGTGGCCACCACCAAGAAGGCCCTTGCCCATGTGTGCTTCTTTTGTCTTCTCATTGTCCTTCTGGTCATCCTCACTGACCTCTCTCTATCTTCCCTTGAGCTATTAGAGCACCTCCCAGTTTCTAGTTCTTGCCAAATAAGTTCTAAGTGTAAAAACACAATGGCCCAGATTTTATTTCCTTTTATAATAATCAAAAGACAATTGCACGAGCAAATCTACCTTAAGAGGTTGCTCGTTGCAGTCCCTTTCATATTTTAGCAGAGTAACTGATAGCAGAGGGACGTGGTGGCGCTGCGGGCTAAACCGCAGAAGCCTGTGCTGCAGGGTCAGAAGACCAAGCAGTCGTAAGATCGAATCCATGCGACGGAGTGAGCTCCCGTCGCTTGTCCCAGCTCCCGCCAACCTAGCGGTTCGAAAGCATGCAAATGCAAGTAGATAAATAGGGACCACCTTGGTGGGAAGGTAACAGCGTTCCATGTAAGTCGCACTGGCCATGTGACCACGGAAGATTGTCTTCGTACAAACACTGGCTCTATGGCTTGGAAACGGGGATGAGCACCGCCCCCTAGAGTCGAACACGACTGGACAAAAATTGTCAAGGGGAACCTTTACCTTTACCTTTAACTGATAGCATACTGAGTTGCATGCCTGTCGTGTCCACTGTGGAAGAAGGACGAGGAGGTGTAGTGCGCAATGCAGTAACATTCTTCTTTGTGTTCAGTGCTAAGATGCTGAAAGATGCTTAAGCTCTTAACAAGTTATCAGAGGTCACTAGAAGATAGTGTGGAAGACTTCAATGGCTGGAAGCTGGTTACTCCAGGTGTTCTGGGGTTGTTGTTGTTGTTTAGTTGTTAAGTCATGTCTGACTCTTCGTGACTCCATGGACCAGAGCACGCCAGGCCCTCCTGTCTTCCACTGCCTCCCGGAGTTTGGTCAAATTCATATTGGTTGCTTCGATGACACTGTCCAACCATCTCGTCCTCTGTCGTCCCCTTCTCCTCTTTCCTTCACACTTTCCAAACATCAGGGTCTTTTCGAGGGAGTCTTCTCTTCTCATGAGATGGCCAAAGTATTGGAGCCTCAGCTTCAGGATCTGACCTTCCAGTGACCACTCAGGGTTGATTTCCTTCAGAATGGATACGTTTGATCTCCTTGCAGTCCAGTGGACTGCAAGGAGATCAGACAATTCAAAAGCATCAATTCTTCAGCGGTCGGCTTTCTTTATGGTTCAGCGCTCATGTCCGTATATCACTATAGGAAAAACCATAGCTTTGACTGTGTGGACTTTTGTTGGCAAGGTGATGTCTCTGCTTTTTAAGATGCTATTGAGGTTTGTCATCACTTTCCTCCCAATCTAATTGCTTTCCTTCTAATCCCTTTTGGGGTTAGAAGTTTGCAAAGTGATACAGTGTGCCCAGATCAGACCAGTCCCAAGAGGTCTTATGTTTTGATGTTCAACTGTGTCATCTTTTGATGTCTGGTTTGATTATCAGTTTGCTCATTAGTGTGTTACTGTTCCTCCAATTAGTGCATTATAAACATCCAAGAAGTTGGTCATACAGATCTGTGCTTAATGAACAGGTACCTTGCAGATTTTGGGCATTGCTGAGCTTCAGCATAGACCAGACTCTGCAAAGGTGCTGTGCAAGAACTGACTCTCAGGGGTCACCCACCACCGTTGTTCAGAGGCTCGTGGTGTGCAGAAGGACCATGGAATTTCTCTAATTTGTTTCTTGCTTGTACGTTTTTTGCTTTACTGTCTCTTGTCCCATTAATCAGCATATTGGCTGGCATCCATCTCATGGCCTACTCCTTCGCCCACACTATCTCTTCCATTGTTGCCTGGCTAAGCCTGTTGCAGAGGACAGACTGAGAGCTGTCACCAGAGGATGCCGTGCCCTTGGTTTTTCTCCTATGGTTCCTGCTCTTACTGCCCAGGTGCTGGAACGTTACTGCCTCCCTTTTGAGCAGGAACTGTTGCCTCTGCCTCTTCAGGGAACGGAGCAGGCTCCTGGCATTGTAATGCCCTGGCCATTTCTGCCCTGCTTATTTGCTGCCTGTGGCAAAGGCAAACTGCATCTTTTGAGCCTTTCCCACTCAAAGTGGTCCCAGACAATGCACTAGCTTTTCTGAGGTGGTGGTATCTCAGCCTGCGTACCTCAGGGGCTGTATTAGTCAAAGTGGTGCCGCTACACCCTGCCTGCCTCTTACCTGTAGCCTCAAAGAGTGGGAGCAGACTTACTCCTGCTACCACCAGTCTGTTTTCCTCTAGCCCTAGGAATAACATGATGCCCAATAAAACTAATGATCAGATATAATGGTAATATAATACTAAGTGCTGGACGGAAACTGTGACTAGTATATGTAAGTTGAACTAATGGGGATACATAATGGACTGGAAATGAAATGTACCTTGCACAGACATGAGCAGTGGAAATAAAAAAACTAATAGTACTTATTGTAATGCATATTCGTAATATAAATTAAATGTGTGGTATAATTGCAATATACAGTATATACTTTGTAAATAAAATAACTAAGCTTCCTGGCAGAATTTCATGCACAGCTGAACACAAACACATCTATACATTTCACAAACAATAAAGAGAGAGGGGGAGAGAATTTAAAATGAACCACACGGAGCAGAGAAATCTGGGGTGGCAGAAAAAGTTTAATCAGCTAAAATGCAGAGACTTAAATAAAGTAAACAGCTTTCATCAGTGAAACAAATTTGAAAGGCAATGCAAAAGTAATAGGCAAAAGTTATATTATTGGATTCACATTAACAAGACAAAGAGAAGAGACACTGTTTAGATTAAATTTACACTATAGTCAACAGAAGTATATCCTAGAAGGCTTTTCACCCTGGCTGTTACTACTACTGGTAAAGCTAGCAAAAGAATGCTAACTTACTATATCATTGACCTTGCACAACCTCACCCTACAAGCACTATCTTTGGGGAGTGGTAGTGGAATCCTTGTCTGTTTTGGGGTGAGAACTATGACTGAGTAAAACCAGTTCTCTTCTCAGTCGCATCACCTTGTTAAGATTCATTGACCACCTTTTCACTGCTCGTTGCAGATGTCTGAATTAATCCATAGTGTTCTGGACCCTTTCACTCCACTCCAGAACCAAATCTGACTATTCCACTTTGATTCCACTTTGAACCTCATATATCCCAAATCAGCCCAATTCAGTTCCAAATGTGGCTAAAGAGCCCTATCATGCATTTTGCATGCTGTAGCATAGCAATTTCCATTAAACAGAACCCATTGAGATTTATTTAGCACATCATTTCCTTGCTGTTGTCCAGACTTTCTCATTCTTGGCTATGCCAGGTTAAAAGCCAGCAAAAATGATGTGGCATCTGCTTATGCCACAATAAAACATATACTTTTAAGAAGTGTTAGACTCTTAGTTATATTTCCCTTCACTTGGCTGAATGTTTACGGTTTTCTGGATGCCTTTTAGGGTTATGGCTTTATACTTATCCATATCAGAGAACCATTTCAGATGTTTCTTTGCCCCACATGATTGCATGTGTGAGTACAGTAAAACAGAAGGAAAACTGAAGCTATAAATAGCACATGATTAGAAGAGGACAATCCCTAACTAATGATAGCATTTGAGTATCATTGCAAGATTTTCTTTTATCTTTAATAATAACCATGCGACATCAAGTCAGTTCTGATATATGGCATGACTTCCCAGGGTTTTCCAGGCAAACAATACACAGAAGTGGTTTCCCATGCCTTTCTTCTGGGGTCATCCTGGAACTGTGCAGTTTGCCCAAGGTCATACAGGCTGGCTCTAGTCATAGGAGGCATGTTGGGGAAATCAGACTTCCAACCTCTGGCTCCACAGCCAGATACCTAAACCACTGAGCTATCCAGCCAGGAAATTACCTTACTTTGTGATTGGTCTTCAGGACTCAGTACAGGATTCCTTTGAAGTCTGCTTGTATGATTCTGAAAGCCTCTCTTCTCTCCAGTCTCCAACATTACCATGATTTCAGCACTAACTTGAAGTCTATCTATATCATCTTCTTCTGGCCTCAAGCCTGTAACTCAGCAGATATCAGAGGAAGATGCCAGTGGTATGAAGCAGTACATCCATGCAGCCAGAGAATACATGCAGGGTCAGTACAACCTTTATGCAGAGGAAAGAAGATGCCTCAGGTATCAAATTCTGAGGAACAGAGTCCAGGGACAAAGTGTGAGAGGACAGAGTGATGTTTACCATGCATATCACCTGCCCTGTCCTTTCTGAGCAAAGCTCCCACCCTCAGGTCTAGGACAGCATACTGTCCCATCTCTCCTGCTGAACTAAGCTTCACTGGCCATTCTAGTCAGCTTTTATACAAGGAATGGGGATTGCCTCCATCTTCTCTTTGGCCTCAGGTGGCAAAATATCTTAGACCAGCTTTGAGGAGATTTGATCTGCATGATCATCATGACTGTTCAAAAATGGGCTGTTGTAGCAACCGAAATTGTAGTTGGTATATCCATGTGTTGACAGCAGCTTGTACAGCTGTGGCCTCCACACAATCTCAGAAGGATTATGAGCCTTACTGGATCCTTTGTCAGATTACATCTCCTCACCCTCTCCCAGTCTAAATGCACACATTTCATTTAACCTCCCCAGGACTCCTGCCTTAGCCTTCTTTTTTCCCTTCTACTGCTGCTTCAAATCTAATTTTTCTACCAGCATGTTCTAATTCTCCATCTGCCTCCTGGACCCATATATCTACTTAATATAGAAAATAAAACAGATTGCAGGTGTAAAAATACACATTTGGGCATTCAGCAAAAGCATTTCTATTACATTCAAGGAGCCCAAGGTTCCAGCAGATATTTGCACTATGAATAGCACAAGTGGTGCAAAACAACCTTTAAAAAAAAAACTTAATAGTCAGTGAAATATTCAGAAAGCAGCCAAGAAGGACAAGATGGGTTGAAAGAGCCCAACTTGTCAGCTCTCAAGATCATAGAGATTTATCTGGGGAAAAAGAAAGCAAGCCAACGCTCTTATTGCACTGGACATTTAAGCATTTGAAGCAATACGTCACTGCCCATTTTCTTCTCATGGAACAACACCTGGGCTTTCGGATGGCCAAGCATTTGCCATCGCTGTCAGGGCTGACAGCATCTGTTACCTAACCATCAAGCAATGGTCAAAAAGCCTGGAGCCCTACAAGACCACAAATAGGCCTGTCCCTTCCTAGAAGAAACAGACACCTACTAGTCACTGTTCCTCCCAGCTGAGCAGGGATTGCAAATTTGACCACATGGAAAGAGAGGGGCAGCCCCCTAGCCTCTGCTCCCCCAGCCACGCCTCTGAAGACAGGGCCTCTCTTTGTGCAAGCAGTATGTGCACTGGTGCATAGTCTCCACCAAGCCACTTTTACCCTGTATGTTTCAGGCTGGGAGAAGCAGAAGCACCAACATCACAAAGTTGGGTATTTTCTTCATTTTAACTCTGTGAGGAATGCTTTTGGAGCATTTGAGTTTTATTTCTACCACTCTGATCCAACGGTACAAATATCATCCTAACATTGGTATGGAAGGCAAATCCATGCTCCAGGCTGGCTATGATCCTGCAGGGTTAAACAGGTTTAACGGAGGGTTCAGTTTTTGAAGCCTCCTACCATTGATCTGTACCAGCATCACAAGAGGTAGGACGTGATGCTGGAGGGATCACATCCATCAAGTCTCGAGGGCAATCCAGAAACAAAAGGGGTGATGCCTTTATTAATATAATAAAGGCTGTCAAGTCAGTTCTGACTTACGACAATCTTTTTCAGGGTTTTACAGGCAGAGGGTACTCAGAAGTGGTTTACCACTCCCTTCTTCTGGGGGCTTCCTGGGACAGTGCAGCTTGCCCAGCCACACAGGCTGGCTTTTCTGGGATGCACAGTGGAGAACTCAACTCCCAACCTCTGGTCCCATAGCCAAATACAGTAAATATCTAACTCACTGAGCCAGCTGATACCTTTATTAGGCCACTAAAATATCTCATCATCAAAAGATAACTTCTGTTCATGATTTTCTAGTGGCAGTTTTCATGCTCTCTCTTCCTCTCTTGCTCTCTCCGGCTTCCTGGGTTTTGCCAAGATTTTCCATCCTATCCATCCTAATCTTTTCTTTCTTCTTAGATGTCCACTTGTCAAAATCCACTTGTCAAAAGTGCCTCAACTTACAAAGTTAATCCATAACAGAATGGTGTTCATAAGTTGAAAAGTTCATAAATTGAGTCAGCATTTCCCATAGGAATGCACTGAAAGCCAATTAATCCGTTCCGGCTGCTTTTTGTTCTTATGTAGAGGTGCCGTTTGTTAAGTCAAAGCATTTGTTCCCATAGGAACTAATGCAAAACTGGTTAATCCACCCTCTACCACTAGGGGCAGAATTTTTCTTCTTTTAACCTAAGATGACCTAAGGTTTATAAAAGGGCAAGAAAGGAGGGAGGGAGGGAATGAACAAAAACAAAACACCTTTAAAACCAAGCAGCTTTAAACCAAACCAAGCACCTTTTAAACCAATTTTTACATTTTAAAATTACAGTACCAGGCAGTACCAGGCAATCCAAAGTCCATTTCCCGCTTTTTCCACATTTTTTGTTCGTAACTCGAAGCTCTGTTTGCAAGTCGAAGTAAAATTTTGTGAACAGAGCTGTTTGTAAGTTGAACAGGGTGTTCGTAAGTTGAGGCACCACTGTATTAAGTGATGCTAATAAAGATAATCACAAGGATTTTAATATTTTCCCCACAATTCTCAAACATAACTACTTTTATTTTATTTGTTTGTTTAAAATATTTTTATCCTGCCTTTCTCCTTTAAAAAAAATCTCAAGGCAACATAGATTAAAAACACAATATTTAAAAGCTAAAAACAGTAAGTATACAAACATCTAAAAAGAATAAAACAAGTCTTACATTAAAAACAGTAATAAAATCAATACTAAAACAGATTAAAAACAACAGAACCCAACAATCCATTTAAAAACCCCTCTCAGGTTTTGCCTTTGGCCTGTGCTGATCTGTTTCAAGGTTCAATTTAACGTGCTCTTTTTAACTTATAAAGCCCTAAACAGAATGGGCCCAAACTGACTCAAAGACCGTCTCTCCTTTTATGAGCCTGCCTAGTTTTAAAGATCATCAGAGGAAGCTTTTCTCTCAGGCCCACCACCCTCACAATTGCACTTGTTGGGGACACAGGAGAGGGACTTCTCTGTCGCTGCTCTCAGAATCTGGAAGTCTCTCCCATGGGAGGCCATGCTGGCCCCATCTTTGCTGTCCTTCCACAAGCAGGTAAAGACCTTTCTCTTCAGACAGGATTTCCCTTAGTTTCTGATTGCATTGTTGTGCCTTCTTGCTTTTTAATGTGTTTTTGGTGTTGATTTTTTTGAAACCATTTTTAGTGTAGTATTTGTTTGATTGGTTGTTGTGGGTTTTTTGGGCTCTTTAGCTGTGTTCTGAAGGTTGTTCTTCCTTCCTAGGAAGAACAACCTTCAGAACACGGTCAAAGAACCTGAAAAACCCACAACAACCATTAGATCCCAGCCGTGAAAGCCTTCGCAAATACATTTGTTTGATTCTTTTTAATATTTGTATACTTACTGTTTAGCTTTGAAATACTGTATTTTAATGATGTAAGCTCCCTTGGGTCCTTTTTAAGGAGAAAGTTGGGCTGAAAATATTTAAATCAATCAATCTTATAAGGTTTGTTAAGCCTACTTCTTATTTTTCACCCTCCCTCTCAGCTTTCCCCCCTCCTTAAGCTTCAGAATAAATGACCTATAGCAATTTTTAAACATACAAAGAGCCAAAGTTCTGTCTATTTCAGCATTCTACTCACACCATCAACATTCTGTTAAACTTTAAAGCCTGTCAGCTGATAATTACTTTCATTTACACCTGGTTCCATGGGGAGGAAGGGAGGGAGAATTGTTTCCAGCGTGGAGAGAGGTGATAATAGGTATATCCTCCTACAAGCTAATGATGATGAAGGACAGTCACATAAGCTCAAGCAGCTAACTCATCATTCATAAATTTTGTGTGCACCACATTACACTTACTGCATGTCAGTCTCCAAGGTGCCTTTGGCACTTCAAGGAGATCTCTGTGGATATGTTTGTTGTTGAATAGGTAATTCATCACACATACAGTATACATTTGTGTCTTCTCTTCTCTGGAGATAAATAAACTGAAGCCATAAGTGTGGAAGAGCCTGGAAAATAATTTAAAATCCCTCCCCTTGTTTATCAATGAGTGTTTGGAGTTTTACATTTCTAGAGAAAGTATTTTTCCGTTACTGTCCCAGAGACTGTGGTGGGTTGCCATCTTCGTTGGCTGCATCAGAAGCAATCCAGTGGGTCTTTTAGAATGGAAAAATCAGCGGATAGGGAGCTGTCATTGTCCAAGGGATGCTCAGAGGTGCTCACAGTCCTCACATTCATTGGGAAGATTCCTTCCATATCCCCATGGGTTGCAATATGACTTCTAGATAGATTTGCAGAGAGAAGCCAAAAAAAGACGTTGGAGTATAGGATGGTCAACAAGGAGATGATGACGTCAAACTAATTCCTTGACTCCTACTGAGGAAATGGAATCTTACCTGTATTTAGCAAAGGACCAAATAGAACTGAAGGTGAAAAAGACGTAGCTTCACTTGGGTTAAAATCCCATATGTCCTATCATTGCCCCAGTGCCTTCTCTATCCTTTGTGCACTAGCACCCCTCCTTCTCCTTTTGCACTGGCTTGCTTGCTCTCTGTCTCCCTCACTTCATCTTTATAACTCATTCAGTTTCTCTGACAAGTACAGTTCTCAGAATCCCCCCCCCCCCCCCAACACAGCTCCTGATTAATAAAGCTCGGAGCCCCCATCTAGAAAATCACAGTGGAATGTAAAACATGTACATTTCTGAACTCACCTCAGTGGAGTCTTGAAAATGGTGGTGCCACATTACTCTTCAAGCAGGAAAAATAATTAAAGTGCTCTTGTGCCTCCCTATCCTGTCTCATAAATTTTGTGTGTGTCACATAGCCTACGTTTTATATGTCTGATTGGTTCTATTTATTACCTTATTTTGTATGTGTGTTTTATTTTATCATATTGTAAACCAACCAGAATAATGCTTTCCACTACTAAGGCAGTATACTAACTAACTAACTAACTAACTAACTAACTGACTAACTAACTGACTAACTAACTGACTAACTAACTAACTAACTAACTAACTAACTAACTAACTAACTAACTAAATAAATAAATAAATAAATAAATAAATAAATAAATAAATAAATGTCAACCCACTAAATACACCCTCAAAATCTTGTGACAAATTTTGAGGGTCTAGCAGCTTAAGAGAGATTCATTAGGTACAGGGTTCCTAATGGGTACACTGCGTAATTTATATTTTAAGTTACAAAATTACCCCAAACTCCTTTTAAAATCTGGTCAAAATCCATCCAAGCATTTATCATTCTGTTGCTGCATTAGTGGATAGGTCTATTTCACAATAAGTTGCTTACCTGTCCTGGATGAGACTACGTGGCCCATAAAGGAGGAGGCCCTGACCCTAATAAATAGGTCTCTAGCTGCACTGACTAGCAAAGACTTTCCTGAGTTCCAGATGCTCTATTTCTCATCCTTCTCTGGAGATACCAGGGGTTCAGCCTAGCACATTTTCATTGCAAAGAATATGGTTCACTCCACCACTGATCTATGGACCTTCTCTCTTGGGGTTCTCCATTAATCTTCCACACAAGTAGGAACCAGGACATTTCTGGGTTCAAAGATTAAAAAAGAAACTTTGAACTGAAGTTGTACATTCCTTTAGGATCAGGGAAATATGACTGTTCTGCCTTATTCTTATTATCATCCTGACCATAGTACAGTATTCTGGATGGCAGTTACTGCCATATGTACCATAGTGTATTATACGGACCTTTAAACTTCTAGAAGCACATCAAAAATCACTGAGTGACAACCTATTTAGGTTCAGTAGCTGCAGCTGAGGGGGGGGGCATTTCTGTAAATAACAGCTACCTGATTAAGAGCAGATCCTAACCGAATCCATTCTTTACATGGATGCTTCCCCATTGAAAAATGGGTTCTGCTACAACCGATAGTTTGGGGTGGGCACAACCTCCAGATGTCCAAGGACCACGAATGCCTATTCCTGCACCTTGGAGGTCCACACCCTCACCCACACCTACTTCCACAACCCACAATCCCCTTTACTACTCCCTCCTATTGGTGGTCCCCTGAGATTGTGCTGGTTGCCCAAGGCCACACAGGGGGCAGCGCGTATAGCCTCATTAACCATACATCAGGTGACCTTGGCCGGCCTCTCCTTCAGGAAACACCATGAGGATTCACACTCCCACCCCCCCCAACTTATCAGCTGGGTGCTCCAACACACTGAGTGATACTAGCTCTCTTAAACCCTCTAGTGACTGCACCCAATTTTAAAATGATGTGGAGGGTGGTCCAAGTATTCCAGGGACCATCTAAACATGGCAAAACTGCTTCTCATGCACCTCAGAGAGCATAAATTTTCAGCAAATATACTATATATCAAGATAGAATATGCTATAGAAAAGCAGCAAACTCTCCTGTTACGGAGAACGGTAAGCTGTGACCTTCCTAACAGTCACTTTTAAAGATAGGAAGAGACAAGTCAGAACCAAGTGCCACGATACTATGTAGATTAAATGAGACACAATATCCCTGACTAGAGGGGAAATGGTCATGAGCCAGGAAATGAAGGGAATAAACTGTCTCTTAAAAGTCTTGAGTGTGTTAACAGAAAAGCAGTATGTAGCTTAAAGAATTCTTCTCTGCAAAGAAAATTGAATGGAAGCCAGATCCTTTGTTTTGAGAGTTAAATCATAGGTCCTTACTTTAAATGTAACTAAAGAAAATACAGAACCTGGTTTTATAAAAGCTAGGTACAAAAGCTAATTGCAAATGTTCACGTTGCCATGGTTATGTTTGTTTCTTCTCTCATGGTATGGTATTGTTAACACCTCATTGGTAATACATAAAATGTCATACATTTAAAATTAGAAAACCCACCAAATTCTTTTTTTTTAAAAAATGAAAGTGTCTGGTATAAACGGAAATGTGGGCAATGTGTTTATAGACCTAAAATGAGATGAGTAATTATTAGGTCCAAACTTCGCTTCAGTATTCAGAGTGGCATCCAATAAATAATAGAATCTTTTGACATCTAACACCTCAACACTCAGATCGCAACCAGCAGAAAATCGAGGGAAGCAAGACTTCAACTTACGTTATAAAATGCTAGAGGCTGTATGGAAGAAAAACATCTTGTCTGTTAATGTTTTATGCCACTATTAAGATTTATGTCAGATTTTCTGTTTCACTAACACTTGAGCAAACATTTCAAGATATTTACACTGGAGAAATTTGTTTGCTTGACATTTCTCCTAGCTGGGGAATTGTGAGCGAAATCTTGGCAAAGCTGCCTCTCTTGACTGGCCGTTTAGCCCCACCTCAGGGCCCAGTGAGAGTAACCAGTCTCCCCTTAGCCTCAGTACTGGGAGAGTTAAGTCAGACCCCAAGAGCTGAGAACCCAGACAGTGGGTATCTTGTGCTCACGATGGTGAGATACAAACTGAGACACTGCCTGCAGAGGATGTCACACTCACTCTGGCCAGGGAAGAGTGACCCCCTAGAGAAGAGAAAGGAAGCAGGGAGCTGGAAAATACTATAGAGGAAACACTGCAGGTCATCAAGAGCTGAAGGAGAAGGAGAAATTATCAGCCCTGTACCTGGGGGTTCAGATAGAACAGGAGGAAAATGTGGGAAGAGGGCCAGCTGGGGTAGAGGAAGAAGAGGAAGAGGGTGCTTGTGGAGATGCCCAATAACAACTTGGGGAGGTCTACCAAGCAGAGGAGGAAGGAGAAGAGTTCCCAGAACCCCCTGGTGAGTTGGGTGATTTAATTAAAGAGGTTCCCAGGACAGAGGCCTTGGTGCAAATGAAGGTGCCAAAGGAGAAAAGCACTTAAATCGTCAGCCTCCTCCCTGCTCTCCCTATTGGAGTAAAAGGGTCCATAAACAGAACCCATGTAGATTGGGAGGATCCAGGCCTGGGGAACTGATGCCAATCCAGCTCCGACACTGGAGAAGAAAATTTCAGAGAGAGTGTCAGCATTGCCATCAGGCAGAGCAGGTCAAGACTTCAGAGCCAGGAGGAAGAGGATCCTGGGCCCTCATGCAACACACAGTCTTCCCCCATGGTGGGTGTACTGGTCCTCACTTTCGTGGGCTCAAGGTTTGGGCTGGCTTGGTGTCCCATACGAATGGATGCTAGAGATTTGTTCACCCTAGTGATGTTAACCTGGGATGGAGAAGAGACCAAAACTGATCTGCGGCTAGTGTCACCAACTAGCCTATGACAACATCTACCAGGCAAAACTCATGTGCTTGTAACACCTGTCCCGGGTGGAATAAACTCCATTGTTTTAGAAGCACCTGTTAGTCAGTGTATGAATCAGGGAATGGGGGAAAGTCTACCTGCTGACGAAGCCAGGGACAGTGCAGCTCATAGGAATCAACGTACTTTATATAAAATACATTTCTTCTTACTCAGTAGGGTTTTCTAAGGAACTTTCATTTCTGAGTCTGACCCGGATTTCTGTTGGAACTTCAATCTTGATATTTCTTCAATACAATTCTCCCTCTGGATAATTTGCCAGTTATCTAGCTTGGATTTTCTTCTGGGACTGAACTCCATTCAGGGGAAAAATAGTAAGTAAACTTACTTACTTACTTGCTTGCTTGCTTGCTTGCTTGCTTGCTTGCTTGCTTGCTTGCTTGCTTGCTTGCTTGCTTGTTTGTTTGTTTGTTTGTTTGTTTGTTTCTTAATTAGATTTCTATCCCACCCATCTAGACCAAAGGCCTACTCTGGGCGGCAGAGTAGGGGGAAAGTAAAAATCAAACAAAATGCCGAGGTCTCCAGATTGTTGTTGGCCATTAGCCATTGTGTCCTGCCTCTACCATTCAGTCTATGACCTTGCTTTGCCATTTGGATTTTTGAGATTGGAGTCTTACATGGAACAGATGTGACAATTGCTTTGTGTTTAGGATGATGTAGCTAACAAATGAAACCGGACATTAGGTTCTGGGATTTTCTTTTGCTTTTAGGAATGGTAGTGACCACAAGATGAGGTCCTATTAGACCATCTAGCCTGCTGACATTGGTGCCATCAACATTTAGGCTGGTCTTTACTTTGTAAAACCTGGCATCCTTTTTCCAGTTGGCAATGTAGACGCGACATTGCAAGACAGTATCAGGCAATTTCATTCTCTTTTCTGTTGTGAACACTGAAGCAATATCTCACATTCATAAATCAGATTGTTTTGAACAAAGACATTTCCTAGCCTTTTAAAACAGATGTTTAACAACACACAATACACCCAAATTTACAATGGAAGAAATAATTGGCAGGCCTAGTCTATATACCCCGTGAAATAAATCCCATTGATAGGGCTTCTGGTTGACTGAGTATATTAGTACTGCAGTCTTACCACAGGAATAAGCCCCAATAAAACACATTAGTTTCCTGAAGGACTAGCAAGAACTTTGGGCAATACTGTGAAATACTTCTATCAGCATGTGCAACTAGAGTTCATCAAAATTTCCTATGAAAAACAAGCATCAATACAATACCATATCTTTTAAGAGACAGAATGGAGTAACTGCAAAATTTAAAAACATGTATTTTGAATGACTTCTTTTTTAGAAGACAACCACTGATGATGCTCCCACTCAGTTAGTGGGAAAATTGGTGCATGGAAAGAGGTTCCATTTAACAGCTGGGAGTTAAACTGCAAAGGGCAGCCCAGTACTTTCAAGAGAACATTAAAATGGACCAGGAGCCAATGGAGGTGTTTTAATATCATTTAACATAAATGCAGTGTTCTTGATCCTTAGAGGCAGGAATGAATGACCAAAATCAGATGCATGACACCTGGAGCAACCAGCCTTTCTACCAGCAAGCAGAGAATTGGAGTATTATGGGGACAACCATTCTATTCCAGTTTCTCAAATCTTCACAGAGCTCTAGTATGCTAATGAGTAGACACTTAATGCGTTAATGTTTTCAGTATTTTTTAAAATTTGCTACATAACCCTCTCATAAAACTGAAGAGTCACCTTTTGAACTTTCAGAGCTCAGAGCACAAAGTATTGTAAAAAGTGGTTGGGGGAAGAAGAAGAAAAAAATCACTGCTGAAAACAGAAAGGATGTAATTGGTTGCCACGCTTAAGCAGCTCCATTGGCAGCGTTGTTAGGATCTCAGGACTCAGAAGTGGTTAAAAAAGAGGGAGTTCTTTATTTTAACCACTCAGAAATGGTTAAAAAAAAGAGCATGTAATGAGACTCCTTACAGAATGATTCCCTGCATTTATAAGATACAATCTCTGTCTGAATTCTTGCTAAGGATTAAGCATTCAGGTCTTGGATGCTTTTTCTTGTCTATTACAATCCGTGTGTGGATTGATATATTTTCTTTCCTGCTATATATCACAGTTCATGTTTAAGATCAAAGCAAGAGCAAATTGCACCAGTGAATAGCAGAGTAGTCCTAAGCCCTCCCACTGCCTGAGACAGGAAAAGAAACCATACCATCCCCACTTCTTTCTATCGGTGACCATCATCCATCCTTTTGTCTTCTCTGAAGCAGTGGGAGGCAAAAGAAGCTACTTCTGAATACATTTCCTGAACTCTTCCTAAAAGGAAAGATCCAGGCACAGAAAGCAGTATAGTTTTGTAATGTAGCACTTTCATATTCCAACCAGGAAATGACTTGATAAGGCTTGCCTTTTAACTTCCAGCCAAACTTTTTTGGGGAAGGATGTAAAGAAAAGACTGTCCAGAAGCTGACTCTATCTCTGCACTTCCGTTTGTGACCGCATAAGTCGTTTCAGATGGACATTCAGTGTTATCAACCAAAAGGCATTGAGTAGCTGTACTGCTTTCTTCTCATTAACAAAACAAACAAACAAACAAAAAACAGAGAGTATTATAAATGGAAGATACCATTCCTTGCAATATCTTGTGAATGAGGCACAATAAAACTCACATTCTTCTGGGTCCTGGCAGCAAGTCAGGGTTTCTAGGTATTGACTGAGCACCAATGCTAGCTAAGAGATACCCATAACTAGTGCTACTTATGCAGTAGTTGTTGACAGGATTGGCCCTATCATTAGGCAGAGTGTAGCAACTGCCTCAGACAGCAGGTGCTGGAGGAAGGTCCAAACCCATCCTTTCTGTTGGACGACAGACCTGTGCTCGCCACACAACTGCTTCTGCACCCTCTAAACTAGCCTCCTGCTCCCAGGTGCACAAGAGCAGTGGTCCCCAACCTTTTTGGAGCCACAGATTGGTTCAGCAGGTGGGGGACAGGGCAGGGGTGTCAGTGCCTGTGGTGGTGGGGCATCTGTGTGTGCGTGCATGGGCCGGCATCCATGTGTGGGTGGGTGAGACATCCGTGCATGCATGCGGGGATGTTTGTGCATCTGTGGGGTGTGCATGTGTCTGTATGTATGCATCAATGCATGTATGTGGTGGGTGTACATGCGTGCGTGGAGGGATGAGAGATCTGTCTCTGCGGCCTGGTCCTGCCAAGGCCACAGCCTGGTATCGGGCCACGGGCCGGGGGTTGGGGACCCCTGTGCTAGAGGACTACAGCAAATGTACCTGGAAAATAAACCTATATCATATATATATGAATATGCTATGACAAAGGGACTGTATGGAAGAATATTCTTTGCCTTTTATTACCCTGTTTCTCTGAAAATAAGACCTAAGCTGAAAATAAACCCTAGTATGATTTTTCAGGATGCTCATAATATTAAGCCTTACCCCAAAAATAAGCCCTAGTTAAGTGAAACCCCACCCTCCACCATTGTGCAGCAAACAGAAGAAGAGGCCATGACTGTATTTGAATAAATGTAAATTGTTGTACATAAAAAAAAAATAAAACATCCCCTGAAAATAAGCCCTACTGAGTTTTTTGGAGCAAAAATTAATGTAAAACCCTGTCTTATTTTCGGGGAAACACGGTATCTTTATCCATCATTGCACCCAACAAAAATAAAAGAAGATTAGTCTCTTCCTGATTATCCTCTAATTGGATCGAGAAGGCTCTGAGTTGATGAGACTACAAGTGAAGACAAGAACGCCGTCTCGCCTCTAGTTCTGAAGAAAAACTTACCTGCTGTTCTGCTTGATTTCTGTTGGTGAAAAAGGGGAAAGCACACTTTTGTCCTTTGTCTCAAGCAACAAAACACCTTGCACTGGCCCTGCTTGCTGGCACTGACTTCCAAAGCATCTGTATGAAGGTTCACTGATTGAGTGCTCATAATCTAAGGGTTTGTTTAGATAGGCATTTATCCGCTGTTTGGTGTACTGGGAAGGCAGATGGCTTCACTCTTTTTTCTAGTGACTATACAATGTCATCACTAGAGTGGACCAATTTGCCCCCTGAGTACCCCGACCCACTCCCTTTTGAGACCCTGTCAGGCAGGGGCTTCTTTGACTGTGTGATCACTGGGAACGGACCAAAATTGAGCCTAGAAGCTGTCAAAATTGCCACAGCTCCTTCCACTATCAATTTCCTATACCATGAAGTTGTTTAATACGGTTGGTTCTTAACCTTTGTTACTCAGATGCTTTTGAACTACAACTCCCAGAAACCCCAGTCAGGACAGCTGGTGGTGAAGGCTTCTGGGAGTTGCAGTCCAAAACTCCTGAGTAACCCAAGGTTAAGAACCAGTGGTTTAATAAATTAGCCACTTCAGGATGTTAGCAAATTGAACACTTTCCCTGCTTCTCTGCAGAGGGGCAGGGGACTTGAATTTCTTTTTTACTCTGTTAGACCAGCACTATTGTACTGAATGACTTAGATTATTTTTTTAATTGCCTTTGTGTGAAGGTGCCAATCAAAACTGTGGTTGCAGGCAATTTCTCAATTAGCACCTCGTGCCGCAGTGGTTAAACTGCTGCACTGCAGCCAAAACTGTGCTCACAACCCAGGGTTCAATCCCAGGTAGCCGGCTCAAGGTTGACTCAGCCTTCTATCCTTCCAAGGTCGGTAAAATGAGTACCCAGCTTGCTGGGGGGGGCGGGCAATGTGTAGCCTGCATAACTAACTTGTAAACCGCCCAGAGAGTGCTTGAAGCACTATGGGGCGGTATATAAACAGCACACTTTTTTTTTTACTACACACATAGCAAATAATTTTTTAAAAAATTAATCAAATTGATTAAATGTATCAGTGGTGATCTAGCACAAGCAAAAATAATTTTATTTTCAGTTGGATGGTTTACTGAGGTCTCAAGTACAGTGGTGCCCCACATGACAATGATAATCCGTCCCGTGAAAATCGCTGTTTAGCGAAATCGTCATCATGCAAAAACCCTTTCCCCATTGGAATGCATTGAAACCCGGTTTAATGCATTCCAATGGGGAAAATACCTCCTCATTCAGTGAAGGTTGCCCATAGGGAAGCCATTTTGCGAGTGCCGATCAGCTGTAAAAATGGCTGCCCTGTGAAGCATGGGTCCGGAAAACACAGAGCAGCCATTTTGCAAAGCCGAAAAAATCGTCATCTTGTGAACAAACGGTTCGCAAAGCACGGACCTAATCGAAGTCCAGCGAAAATCCCCCTTTGGAATGACTGTTTTGCGAATCACTATAGCAATCGCAAAAAGTCATTGTTATGCAGATTTGTCATTTAGCAGGGTCATCGTTTAGCGAGGTACCACTGTAACGTGATGTCTCTTCTCAGCATCTTCCACTGATGGATATCAAAGCCAATCACACTCTTCCAACTTTGCATATTGCCTTGCTTGGTATGCATACATGCATATACACACATATGCACAGAGGTATGGACAGCAGTCAGAAGGAGAACTCTGCCCACTTCCTTTTGCCTGACGGTTCCCCCCATCCTCCCTCTCCTGCTTGTCTTCCTTACCTTTTTCTGTTTTCTTCTTCCTTTCCCAACAGAAGGACAGGGGACTCTCTCGCTTGCTTGCTCCCTCTCACCATCTTCTTTCTGACTTCCTTGCACAGTGGAGGAGCTCCTTTGCAGCTTTGTGATGCAATCCTTTTTGGGGGGTTCAAAGTCTCTCGCCCTTACCCCCCCCTTCAATTGACAATGGTCAACTGAAAGGGAAGGTATTCACTTGACAGTAGAAGGAACTGGAGGGTCACTTGAGGTTGATATGACATTCGGCTGTGCGGATTTTACCAAATGCCATATTGCTCCTCCTCTCAACCTTATTTAGACCATACCAGCCTGCACCAAAGAGCCCATATAGAGAATCCCTATGTTTTCCCAATAGTTTCTTCCTGGTTGCCAGTAAAGAGAGGTCGGGGCACGATTTTCATGCTGTCCACTGAGGGGAGGGCGGAGAGAATCCCTTTCTAAAATGTCCCACATAGTAAAGACTTTCTCTATATTATAAAGATTGCATAAGTATCACAATATGTAATCCTGTATATTTTCATCCATCCACTTCATTATAAACTGTCTTTGATTTTGGTGCCAGCTAAACACAAAACAAAATAAAATAGCTAGAACTGTTTGTATATGTTTTATCATAACCCAAGGGTTGACTACTGTCACATCCCCAGTTCCCCTGTTTGTTTTTCTACACACCCAGATTCCCTTTCTGGCACATGTACTTTTCACCCTTTTTTGCTGCCACCAGCAGCAAAGTTCATCTCTGTCCCAAATATGACTATTAGATCAGTGTTGTCCAATATAACAATGTTTATTTATGGGTTTGTAGGCAAATCATATGAAGAAAAACATGGATGGTCTTTTATGATTCATTCAATAAACGTTGCTTTGATTAAATTTATCTTTGCTTATGTAGATTCACTTTAATCAAGGTATTTACGGTATATATTCAACTATTTATTTATTTCTTAGCGCTTTTAACTCTTTCCAATCTTAACCACACCAACTTTCCAGGTTCCTGTTTTCAATCCTTCCCTAACTATTCCTCTTAACTCTTTCAGTCTCTCTATATATATCTCTCTCTTCTTCTCTCTAACTCTCCAACTGCCCTAACTGCCTAAACTGTCCTTAACTGTCTTTTTTCTCTCCTTTTATTTGCCTGGTTCCGCCCCTCCTGTAATGTTATTGGCTCCCACATCAGAGCTCTGACCTGACTGACAGGAGTGTTCTGAGAGCTGTCCGTCACAACTACATTAGCCATATATTCCACAGTTTATGTCAGATGGGGCACTGATGAATTAAAATTAAAATTTGGTGACTACAAAACATAAACTCAATGCTGGGAAGCCCACTGTGGGATCATCTTTTTTTTTCAGCCAGAAGGGGTGATTTAAATTTGTTCTGATTGGGTTGACATCACTTTTGTCTACTTTGTGCCAGTGTAATCACCTGATTCAATGCAAAGAGACACTCACAGAAATATCAGTTCTCAACTAAACATTAATATTCCCACACAGTGCCTTTAAAAAAAGCAGTGGAATACACTAATGCTACAGCACTTAGGAGAACTAAATAGACAGAGAGTGAGAGAAAGTTGATTGCCAATGAGCACCTTGTTAGTACCTTAAGGAAGCTTCTCCTATTGGACCTCCATGTAGACCTACACCCTGCTCACTAATGAAAACTGTTGTCAGGACAGCTACAGCAATTCATCCAGGGAAACCTGATTTGATAAATTGCAAAGACACAGTGGATCAAACCATATTTTTCCCACTGTGTATTTGCACCTTCACTGAGACCTTTAATTATCTTTCTGATATGCTGTAGGGGATGTACAAATGTGCTATATAATGTTTGAATAATATGTCCCCCAAAGAAAGGGGAGGCTAACAAATAACTTATTTTTTTAAAAAATACAAAATTAATTCACCATAAGGGAAAAGTACAATAACTCAAATCCTGAACCTGTTAGCCTGAATGAATATATTCAGAAAAGTCAAGACCTGAAACTTCCATTAAATCCCCCCCCCAAAAAATTAAAAGTCATAGCTATTACTTGATTTTGCCATTAATATTAAATAGGGAGCACAGCTTTGTCTTGGATTAGAAGCAAAACAGAGTACTGCCTGAAGCAGTCCAAAATGAAGCGATTGTCTATCTGAATTAATGAAGCAGACTCCAAAGCAATGTAGTTATTTTTGGTTTTGTTCCTCGCTGTTGTCTAGCCTGGTGGTGAAACCAGAATAAATTGGATGACATCAACTTAGCTATATTTTTAATATCTATAAGGCAAAAGTTGAGGAGGGCCTCCAGAGAAGAGAGCACATAAGGAAGGCAAAGGTTATAGAAAATGTGAAGCAGAGGCTTGCAAAGGGTAGAACAAATATTAGCTGTGCCCCCCCACAAGAGCTGAGTAATGAAGTACAGCCAAATTATCATATACATTCACATCCATTTTGAATTCTGTTCCGCAACTGCTAGGCTATTGCTGCAGTCTTATAAAAACTTGCCCTACCAAACAAATGGTATACACACATAGAGGCTAAATTGCTTTTCATTGAGCCACTTGGTGCTGAAGGGAGCTACCAGGCCTATATCTTGCTGTCAATTTTCCTGATATATTTCTGTAAGCCTGTTGCCGCAATGGGCACATGCAGCTCACTAGCCCAACACAGACTTTATATGAAGAGTGGTCTAGTTTCGGTGCTAAGCACCTCCAAGTGAAGCAGGATTTGGTAACTGTGAGCTTCCAGGTGTTACTGTGCTGTAGTTCCTGTAAGTTATCTAGGCATTGATAATGGATGATGGGAGTTATACTCCAACAAACTCTAAAGGGCCACATTTCACCCACCTGAGTTGAAGGATCAAGTGGCTCCTGTATTGCCAGGAAAAGCAAATAACGCTGGACTAAATCCTAGACGGACAGATAATCTGACCCAGTGGTTCCACTCTGTGCTTGTAAATCTCAGCCATAACTTCCATCATCCACAGTTAGCAAAGCCATGCTGCTGGGGATGATAGGACCTGTAGTTCAACACATCTGGAGAGCACAAGGTTGGGAAAAGCTGCTTTAAAGTGTACTTCCTTCTCTCATAAGAATACAAAAAACAGTAGAGTTTTCCCCATAACTCCACTTCTCCACCAACAGAAATAATGCAGTGCTTTCTGACCGTCCGAACAGATTCTTTGTGTGAGAGGAAGCCTATAAATTCTTGATCCATATAAATAATGACAGTTATTGCACACAGGTGTTAAGGAGCTGAAAGGCATTCACAATATACAACTTTTATTTTTCTTCTGCGTTGAAGAATAAGCTTTGAACTGAATATCTCATCGATAGCCAGTGGAAATGCCACCATAAAAATTATGCCTGATCATTAATGTCCCAGCTAAGCAATGGTCCTGGCTAGTCATTATAATTAATCAAAAATATTACTGGGAAGACAGTAAAGGTCCATTCATTTTATGTCAGCTAATCCACTGGCAGAAAACACATAAGGTCCATCGTAAAACCCAGGCATATTGCAGATACATGCTATGCATATCAAACAGGCTAATTACTCTGAAAGGTACTTATCCAGCCCCACACATGATGAGGTTAATCAAGTTACAGGTACTAAACTAAGTAGATGTGAGCCTTCTCAGTATCTATATGGGAGAGCACCTGGATACACTATGATGGAAGAAAGGCAGAAACTAAAGGTACTAAATCTGATAGTTCATCCTAACTAGTGTTGATCCTTTGAACAAATGGGATTTGTTAACACTTAACACTAATGAATGGCGCTGTGGGTTAAACCGTTGAAGCCTCTGTGCTGCAAGGTCGTAAGATCAGCAGTTCGAATCCATGCAACGGAGTGAGCCCCAGTCACTTGTCCCAGCTCCTGCCAGCCTAGTGGTTCGAAAGCATGCAAAATGCAAAAATGTGAGTAGATAAATAGGTACCACCTGGGTGGGAAGGTAAAGGGCATTCTGTGTCTAGTCACGCTGGCCACGTGACCACGGTGGATTGTCTGCAGATAAAACGCTAGCTCTATGGGTTGGAAATGGAGATGAGCACCGCCCCCTAGAGTTGGACACAACTGGACAAATTGTCAAGGGGAACCCTTACCCTTACCTTTTTACTTATCCATTGGCTACTGGGCCACGTGAAAGAATTTCAGAAGAAGAATTCTCTATCCTTTATAGACTACAGAAAAGAGTTTGATTTGGTGGATCACAGGAAATTATGGGTTGTTCTGGGAGAAATGCATAATCTGTATAGTGGACAAGAAGCTTCATTAAAAAAAAAAATTTTTAAAATCTCAAAATTTAATAAATACAGTATTCCCAACCCTCACATTGCCTGAAAGGAAAGTCTTTGCCTGACAACAGAAGATCAAGAGAGAAGGGGCCAACCTGGCTTCTCAGGGTAGCCCATTCTGTAGGAAGTCCCATGGGTTGATTCTCCCATTTCATGCTTTTTCTGATTGATTTTCTTATCTAACTTCACAAGGTCTATCAGTCCTGCATCCAAAATCTGCCCTGAAGCATTAATTTTGTGAAAGATGACTGGGCTTTCTGGAGCCTCACCTGTCTCACAAGCCCAAGCAGGAAAGCCCCAGTAACAAGTAGGAGAGCCACATGGCCTCCATTAGGGAGGACAGCCCACCTACCCACCTACCTTTTTCTTTCTTTTTTAAAAGGGCTGCTGGAAGGCAATCCTCTTTTGGAAAGTGTCTTTCCTTTGAAAGGCTGTCCAGTCTATGAAAAACTATAAGAAAGGCGATCAAGATCCCTGTAGATGCCTATCTGTTTGCAATATGTGGACGGCAGATTCTGCCAGCAAGTAAGTCATCTGGTCACACTTGAGTGAGATGTGCCGTAATTCTGTATAAATCATTTTTAAAATTTCTAATTTTTCATTTGAACATCTAATTTTGGGTATGCATTTTTGTGCCATCCAGTGTCCCCTTTGGTCCATCTTTTTTGAGCACAATACTTGATTCTTTCTTTTGATTCTTTCTTTATTTACTCTTTACTCTATTTTTCTGTTTTGTAAATTGTTATTGGAAGATTTATGTAATACTTTTGTGTTATTTTATTAGTTGTTTACATTATATTGGAAGCCGCCTAGAGTGGTCGCATAGACCAGATGGACGGGATACAAATCAAATCAAATCAAATCAAATCAATCAAATAAGTAAGTAAGTAACTAAGTAAGTAAGTAACTAAGTAAGTAACTAAGTAAGTAAGTAACTAAGTAAGTAACTAAGTAAATAAATAAATAAATAAATAAATAAATAAATAAATAAATAAATAAATAATGTCCTTCTTCATGATGGGTCTGCAGTCATCCTAGTAATAAGGAAGAAAGATGGATTCTTTCTTCCCCCTCAGGAGACTTTCCAACAGGGTGTGTAGAATATCAGTATCATCATGGTCATCATCATCATCATTGTCACCTTAGAACTGCAAAGCTGGAAGGGATCCTATGGATCATCACGTCCAGCCTCCGTCAAAGAGGCACAGTGGAGGATCGAACTCACCACCTCTAGCCTCACAACCAGATACCTAAACTATTGAACTAGAGATGTTTGCTGACTGGAGCCTTCTACCTGCACCCCACTGATCAGCTCTTTATTGGCCTTCAGTACTGCCGGCCAGAAATACAATTTTAAAATGCTAAAGTTGAAAGGGGGGATAGGTTCCCCGTCCATTGCCTGATTGTTTTCCCAAGAAATACATGAAGAAATCTAGAATTTTTGAGATGCATTTTGTCACGTGCCAAAACATTTTAAAAGGTGAGAAATCTGGAAAAAAATTATGTCAATGGATACATAGCAACTTTATACATTACACCTGCCTGTTTTCCAGCAACTTGGTACAGAAGTTATTCCTTGTGTACATTCAGTGCAATATCTCTAAAATATGGCATGGACAGGCAGAGTTTTGAAAGCAATGTAATTCATGAATTGTCCGTCAAATGTCTGGGAACATATTGTGGGAAATACTATGAGCCAGATGCTTTGCCTGACATATTGAACTCTGCTTGCCATTCTTTCACTAACAGAGAAAAGAGGAGACAAGTTTTACTAAAGTCCTTTTTGGGAGAAAGGAGGGGTAAATATTTTAAATAAATGAATGTATAAATAAGAAGAGGCTATAGGCTAGAGACTCATAGTCTTGATCTGTCCCAGTACCTTTTGTCCCCTATTAGCCAGGCATGAAGAGGAAGGGAGGAGGAGGAGGAGTGAGAGTGGAACAATGAAAGGAAGTTTCATAAGCAGGTTGCTCCAGGAAGGCAAATGATTCCATCCTACTTCCTGGATAACTGCAAGGAAGGGGAGATCAATCCCCCTGAAAGTTGGGAAAAGCCTGAGATAGATGCCATTGAAAAGGATCTGTGGCTTAAGGGCCCTCTGGCCCCCTTCAGCCCTAGACTGAAGCCCTGTCTGTGATGATACAAGGGAAGGTGTGACCAGTGACCAACCCAACCCTCCCAGCCCATCCCATCAAGAGAAGGGGAGAACTTTCATTAACTTACCAGTGGGCCCCTCTGTTGACAGCTATCTTGCTGCGTACTTAGCAATAAGTAAACCATGAATGATGGAGAGAGTAAGAGTGTGTGATTTTGATGAACCCAGGAATAAATGTGATGTCTGTTTCTAAGACATTGACATAGAATTTCCAGCATTTTATAAACAAACAACAATTAATTTGTCTTTATATGAATTGCTGAAGTAGCTTGCATGCAGATAACAAGTTACATGCTTTTTAAAAATTATTGATGGAGCTCTCCATCGTAGGCATCCTTCAGTCTCGAGAGACTATGGTAACGTGCTTTGAATAGAGGTCTTGGAACAGCGTCTAGTGTGGTTGAGAAGGCCAATTTGAGAGTGGCCATCCCTTCCACACTGAAGACAAATACAATCTGTCCCCTGTCCAGCTCTCTAATTTTGCTCGTTTCCGGACTGCCTCTTTGCCTCAGCCTGCTGAACAAGTGTTTCTTCAAATTGGGAGAGGCCACACCTGCCTCCAGGCTGAACACTCAGATGTCAAGGTTTTCCATCTTTGATATAACCCAGTTAAACCCTGCAGCAAGCCAGTAAGCCAAATGGTTAATCACTCTAAACAGGAAACAGAAATGTTTAGCCCACCTTCTAATGAATGTTTTTCTTTTCTATCTTAGCTGACACATAAAAGTGGAGATTAGGCGGACTATGGAAAATGCAGCATATTTATAAGATATCACAAGCAGAGGACATGGTGAAATGTGTATATTTAAAAATAATCTAAGAAGATCCCATAAAGATATCTAGAAAGAGAAATTTTAAAAAAGTTTTCCATTTGCTATGGATCATTGATATCTGAATCTCCTCTCTTGGGGACAATTTTATTTCTTGACTTGCTTTTTCACAATCGAATTGCCAATATCCCCCAATAGTACACTTTAGCGTTGCAGTATATTAGTGTTTGACATAATGCTAATGCAAAGTAGCTAGGTTCAAGGACCATGAAATAACCCAGCTGAGTTCTGGCTAGGCGGGGAGGGGAGAGGAAAGGAAAATTAGTAAAGGTACTGAAATCCAGGTATCTAATGCAACTACATCAACTGTGACAATTTTTTAGGCTCATATAATAACAACAAAATCTTTTACCTTACTTAATTCAATATGCAGTCATGTGAAATAGGTGGAGGTGAAATAATTCTGATGCAGTCTCCTGAATTTGAAGGAAACTGCTGTTCTCCCCCCCAGACGGGCACTATATCACGTATTCAGTAATATCAACTTAAAACCTAGATTGTTCACTCTGGCTCCTTTACCTTTTGTTTACGGATGTGTAAGTAACTAGTCTCTGTTGCCCTAAGGTAGGGTAGCAATATTTTAAACAAATGATAAATAAATATTTGATCGATTGTATTTCCCAGGCTCTCTCCTACCATTTCCCCCTTAAGTTTGGAGGGCCTATCCTTTCCCATCACCTTTGCACTTGAGCCAGTCATTTCCATTCTTCACTTAAGTATTTTCAGTTGCTGTTTAAATTGTCGAATAAACTTGAAGGTTTAATGTGACTTGGGGCAGTTGTATCTGAATGAAACTAGCTGGCCCTGCACAGCTGAGGTCAGAATAATGGCTTCTGGTGGCTCGGAGGCTAGCCAGTTCCAGGGCTCAAAGGTATCGGTGAGAGAAAGGCTTCCAAGCATTTCCTCCGTACATCAGTTTATGACAGCCTCAGCAGGCTCCGAAAGAGACTCAAGGATGGATGATGAATTATTAACACCTCACAATGACCTTCACATGCAGTATGGTTCAGCAGCTGGATTAAGCACTGTAAAAACAATAAAAAGAACTGAAACTGAGGCCTTCTTCAACACATGCAGGACAGAGGAGGCCCAAGGGCAGAACATTGGGGGTTTTTTTGTTTTTTTTTTTTGAAGAACAAACTATTCTGCCATTCATTATTTAGAAAGAGGAACAGATTTTTATTCGTTGATGAGGTGCTTCTTCTTATCATATACCAGGTTGTTTACCTGGCATATAGTAAGTGTTAAAAGTAGCAATTTCCCCTATTTATGACAATGTAATTTACCAATAGGATTGTGGCCATTACAAAACTTCTCTTGGCACTTTCACCCAGATGCCTTCAACTATGCTTCCTTCCCCCAGCCATTGGGAAATGGGTTGGGATTTCTCGTTGAATACATCCAGAGTAGGTGGAATTCTATAAGGGCACATTTCTTATGGATATTGACACAATGAACCAACTGAATACCATAAACAAAATGTGTTTCTGCAGAATTTCATCCACCTGGCACACCCCTGAGTACATTTGCTGAGTACGTGCAATTTTTAAGGGATGAAAAATTGCATGCACGTTGGAAAGAGAGTGGATGTCCAGACAGAAGCCTGGAGCCCTAAAGCAGTTTATAATCCACTCCAGCACTGGGTGAAAAAAACAGCACATGACTGGTCTCTCTCTCCACTGCTGCAACATCTCCAGGAAAAAAAAGGCACTGGGAGGTAGAAGTACAACATGAACTGCCCATGCGACGTGTCATCTTCCTCTTTCATCACACCCTCTCCATTACTGTGAGTAATAGATGGACACTTAAATCTCATTCAATTGAAAAGTAATACATTGCTACCATGGTCATTACTGGCTAATAACAACATTCTGTTGCTGCAGAATTCCAAGAGTGACAAGTTAAGAAAGTATCTCATTGGAAGAGACATTTGAGATTTTAGTAGACATTCCAGAGGTTCCAAGAAAGGGCAGCTTCACCACCATTTATCCCTTATTTTGGTCTGCTGAAAGCATGCTGAAGTGAGATATATTTGCCAAGGAAAGACAATCGCAGTGCTTCCATACCAACCCATTTAGTTAGCAATTGTATTACAGAAGATTACAATTGGACAGAAAATTATAAGTGGATCATAAAAGGCCACATTGGTTACAGTATTGGTGCAACATAAAGAGTAGATCCCAGCATCAGGTGACCCACTTGCCAGCCAATGGCAACCTCCTAGCACCTGCTGAGCAACCAAGAATTAGTTTTCTTATCTTAGCTGCCAGAAAGCTGAGATGGGATGTTGTGAGTTCTGGAAATTTTATATGTAAAAAGCCCATGATTTACTTCTAGGAAATATGTACCTCTGCATAATAATGCACAGACTGAGAAGGGGACTCTTTTTATACCTAGTGTTTTTCTTCAGTGACCTTATGGATTGTGCTTATCAAGCCAGAACCACATCAAAAGGAAAAAATATATAACATTTATTAAAATCATAGACAAAATAATGAAATGTCATAAATGTTCATTAAAAAGTAAAAACAAACAATATGCTGCATTGAAAATAATAAAACAGTAGGGCCATATGTGCTAGGGATTGGTTCCAAGCTCCTCGTGAATACTGAAAACTGGATAATAGTGAATGCTATTGGTAAAAGGAAGAAACAAAGAAAAAGAATATTTTCACATGCATTACTGGAATTGGCCACTAGAGCTAGGGACCATGCTATGTAGTCTTCATTCACAAGTATTCATACCACAGTCTCTGTCTCCCTCTAGTGGCCAGTTCTTGTAATACATGTGCTAAAAGGTTTTTTTCTGGATTTTTTCATTTAATATTTTTAATATTTTCAGACCAAGAATAACTGACTCCATGGATACTTATATCATGGATAAGATGATCCTACTGTATTAACAATAATGTTTAAAACATAGAAAAGGAAACAGTTACACTGTTGTTACTATCCAAGCAATGACAATGGAAGAAATTAAATAATATAAGAACGATTGCAGGATAAAATGAATACGTATAGCAAAAGGAAAATCTGAAACACAGCGCTAGGTGAATACCACATAACTGCAAAATCTCCTATCACATCCTTCTACCTTAAACGCAAACAAAATATATGTTGCTATAGTGCTTAGAAGTCAAATGAAGTGACTAGTATGAGAGTTCTTTTTAATTTGCGATTATGTAGAAAAATATCAACAGCTTGAAAACAAGCTGATGAGAATGCTTTTACTCCCTGTGTCAATCTGAGAGTAGAGAATACACTGTGTAGTCTACAGTAGAATTCATTCTTTAATAATATTCAATACCATGAGCACACCATCTGGCTGGAGATTCAGTGCTTTCATCCTTTGTACATTTTTGGCTGGTAATCCTACGTGCACTTACTTGAAAGGCAGAATCACAGGTTTGCTTCTCCCGAGGTGGGGAATGCTTGTGCTGATTCTGCAAATGAGACCATTAAGGCATTTGATAAGTGTGCACATTCACAAGAACAGCAGAACATAAAACCACATAACAGATCACATTAACTAGGAACAGAAGGCCCACTTCACATGCAGAGAGGGGCCTCAGCGCCTTTGCTTACATGTATTCAGATCTAAAGTGAACATCAACAACAACTGCGGAGTGTATTTTAAGAGCATTTTCCTTTTTACTTGAAAGTAACCATAGCAATGATCATGTCAAACAGTCGTGCTTCAAAAAATGATGGATTGCATGCCTTTGGTTTGCATAGCTAGCTAATATGTAAGCTCACTATTCATTATGAAATCAGAAAAATTCAAGGATTGCTCCCAGATATAAGGCACCTAGTGCTAGCAATTAGAAGGCATTGTGCAGTTCTACTTTTTTCTCCTTAATTGATTTTCTGCAGGAAGAAAAAAAACTCAGAAAAAGCAGTGTGAAAATACAGCCAAGGTACAGTACCTATTTCTGACATTGGTGCCCTCAGAACTACCTTGTTGCTGGAAGACACTCAGGACTACCCTGGAAATAAATGAAGCCATGCAAAGGAAAAGTGTATTCAGGACAACTGTAACGCCAGGTACCAGCAATGCTACAAAATATCTGGCATGAGACTTGCAGATGAAAGATCTCATAGACAGTACAGACCCTTATATTAAGTGTCTGGCCTCCAAATATTGGCCAAATTCTTGTGGCATAGCATAGTAAATTGTATTAGAGTAGGCCCACTGAATCAAAGGGGATTTGGTGAGTCATCTCCTCCATAAATTCTGTTAATTAAAATGAGCCTACTGTAACTGAGACTCACTTTAGCACAGCAAGTCACAGTTAGAGTAGGCCCATTTGAATCAATAGAACTTATAGAGGAAGTGCTTCACTAAATCTTCATTGTTTCACTGGCCCTACTCTAGTGTTCTATGTTAAATAACAGGATTTTGACCAATGTTTATTGCTATTACAGAATGGAATAATACAGAGATGATAAGCAAGAAGTATGATGCTTATATACCACCCCATAGTGTTTAAAGCATTCCCTGGGAGCTTTACATTTTTTGAAATTATACAGGCTACACACTGCTCTCCTCCCCAGTGAGCTGGGTACCCATTTTACCTTGGAAAGATGGAAGGCTGAGTCAACCTTGATCTGGCTGTCAGATCCAATGGTATTGAATGCTGACCATGAGTGGACTGTCACCCAGCCTAGATCTGTGCAAATATTTTTTTCCTGCCTAAATGCAGAACTATATATTTTTTTCTATTAAAACTAACTTTGTGCGGGATTTTTTTTTTTTGGCCTAGTTCTCCAATACCTGTCAAGGTCCTCTTGAATTCTGATGCTGTCTTCTGAAATATTACCCCCTCCCACGCAAGTTTGGCATCAGCTGCAAATTCAGTATCTATACCATGATCCAAATCATTTATGTAGATGTTGAACAACACCAGACTCAGGACAGAACCTGTAGCACTATACTTATTTTTCCATGTATAAGATTCTACTTTTTCCTAAAATCATTACACTAAAAATTGAGGGGTGTCTTATACACAGAAGTAAGCTGAGAACATGGAAAGAATACAACTGCCTGTGCCTTGCCTCTGTAAACAGGCTTCCTTCAATCATTAGGGTTAGCTGCCTCCAATCAGGAGACTTATGGAACTGACATCAGCTGATGCTGACAATAATAAATGTTTTATTACGGTCATTTACCAGCAAAAGTAAGGTACATTATTTAAATTAGGAGACATAAAATCTATCTAAAACATTAAAACCACTAAAAACACTAAAACACTAAAAAAATCTATATACATATGTATAAAACTACATTCATACATCCTACTAAATATCTTCTGCCTCCCTATCATAGGCCTTATCTATGGGCTACTGCAGCTTGCATAGAATGCCAAAATTGTTACTTTGAAGCTCATAGAGCGCTTGTGATCATTATACCAAATTAGTATACACCAATTTACAGATTCTACAGCTGCACTTTAGGTGTAACCTTTCCTTCACGGATTTTAATTGCAGCAGCACAGAATTTAGCTAATTTTGTCAGCATATCTGAATTTTGGTTTGGCCCAGTATATCTGGGCCGCCTAGAGTGGTCTTAACCGACTAGATAGGCGGGATATTAAATGAATGAATGAATGAATGAATGAATGAATGAATGAATGAATGAATGAATGAATGAATGAATGAATGAATGAATGAATGAATGAATATCTGCCAGGGCATCACCCTGTCAGCAAAAGCAGTGTGCAATGTGCCTCTGATCATCCAGGAAATGCCCTTATGTAAGGGTTAACAAGGACTTCTCGAATGTCAGAATAAAAAGCACAATGAAGTAAAACATGGGAGACAGATTCGATCTCACCAGAGTTACAGGGGCATATACGCTGAGTGTAAGAGGCGTTGTTATACTTCCCTTCCTGGACTCCTGACAGAAGTGCATTGCCAGAGTAAGAGCTTTGCGTTGTTTAGGTGTTAGGGGTAAGTAGAGATATTTAGCCAGTTTGGATGGGAGCCGTGCGTTGTCAAGTATAAACCTATTTCTGATAATACCAAGGTCATGCTGCCTTCCTGTCTCAATAACACACTGCCTAAGATTACTCTTGGTCTTCACATATCCCTTTTGTTGGATACTTTCTACTGAATAGCCGTATCTGTTGGTTTTATGGTATATTACTCTCTTCCAAGGTGACTGATGGTTATCCTGTAATACCAGTGAAGTCAGTCCAATTGGTTGAAAGGTTAGTTTCAGCCAAAAGTTAAAAATGGCCAGCCGAGCTCTGGCTTCAACCTCCAGGTAGCCCACTTCAAGCCTAAGGGCTGCATTGGATACCCCTCTTGGAACTTGTAAGATAGCCCTCACGAATTTAGTTTGAACTACTTCTAACTGCATAAATGAAGAATAGCACACAAGAGCTGACTAAGGGATTTGGCCTGAAACAATCTTAGTGCAGCTGGAATGTACTGATCTCCTTTTGAATACAAGAACTTCAGCAAGGCTAGATTTTTGTGCTGCTTGTACCACATTGATAACATGGGCCTTGTGGTTTCCATTATATTGGAAAATGCTGCCCAAATATTGATTAGCCTTAATTTGTTCTATCTCATGCTCATCAATTAACCACTTACAGCTCCTGGGCCTCTGAGCGAACACTAATACTTTGGTCTTCGAGCAATTTATCTGTAGCATTTCCTCTTTACAGTATTGTGCAAGAGCGTGTAATGCTCTCTTTAGTCCTATTGGTGTCTGTGAAATTAGGACTGCATCATCTGTGTATAACAGAAGGAATATATGTCTATTGGCTAGTTTGGGGGGGATGGAACTCTGGATGGCTGAGTGTCATTACCATTCAGTTGATATAGAAATTAAATAACAATGAAGCTAATATACTGTACACCCTTGCTTCACACCATTATAGGTAGGAACTTTATCAGACAAGTGTCCTTCCATGTTGCATCTAATTCTGAGTGTTGTATTTTCATGCAGCTTGTACATAAGCAGCAGAAGGTGTCAATCTATTGTGGAAGACTCTAACTTACTCCAGAGCCTATCTCGTGAAATTAAATCAAAAGCTGATCTAAGATCAATAAAATCAGCAAACAGGGACCCTTGGGGTTTCTTAGAGTACTTATCAACTAGGTGCCTTAGAATAAGGGCATGGATCCTGTGTAGATCTACCAGATCTAAATCCAGCTTGTTCATCTTCCAAAACATTCTCAGAGTCCATCAATCTATCATTGTCCAAGATAAATGTTTGGCATAAAGCTTACTAATTATGGGTTGTAAACTGATTGCCTTATAATTAGCTGGATTATCTTTTTTCTCTTTTTAATAAATGAGGATAATAATAGCTGTGCCCCATTCCGATGGCTTGTGAACGGTTTGGTCAACCTATGAATAGGTTTGCCAGAATTGGGGCCCACCATTCACAGTTGTTCTTAATGAGTTCGGGTGGAATACCATCACAGCCCGGGGCCTTTTATTTCAGAGATTGATACAGGGTGCCATTCTAGATTCATATATAAATGACTCACATGAAATGAGGGATTGTCTATTTTGGCATAAAGCTCATGGAAGTGAGTTCATCCTAACTGAAAGATTATTGGTAATTAATGTTATGGATTCCAAAATGATTTCATATCTTTCCCCCTGGCTGCTTTGATAAGTTTTTCCCATTCTATCTGTTGAGCTCTCCTTTTTTTTCTCTTTAATTAATTTCTTATAACTTTTCTTAAGTTGCATCAGTTCCTCCACTTCCATTGATGATGGATTTTTGTTTTCATTTTGTGTAAGTTTTGAAATTACCAGGGAGGTTTTTTTTTTTTGTATCAATACACTCCTTATCAAACCAGTTATAGGACCTGCGCTTGATAGTACGGGTTTTTGTTGAGTTATTTGAACCAGCTAAATCTACTACAGCAGTTTATTTATTAATGTTTCATACATTGCAATTATGTTGCTACTTCGGCACGCTTTAAGTCTGATACAACCAGCCAGAAAAAAGTCCACAGGAACAATATTCCAATACTCACTCCAGGCAGAAAACCAATATTGGGGTGGGTGGGAGAGAGGGACCTAGAACAGCAACTTTGGAGCAGCATAGTCCAATGGAATTCACTAATTCCACCTTACGAGTGGCAATGGCTGCAGCCAACCACAAAAGAGTCCCAGTGACCACATTCTGATACCCATTCCATCAGAAAATCCTTCTTGCACAAAATAGTCCAGAACAGCAGGCTATATAAAATTTATACCATTTCCCTGAAAATAAGCCCTAACCTGAAAATAAACCCTAGTACAATTTTTCAGGATGCTCGTAATATAAGCCCTACTCCAAAAATAAGCCCTAGTTAAGTGAAACCCTGCCCTCCACCATTGTGCAGCAACCAGAAGAAGATGACATGACTGTATTTGAATAAATGTTGTACTGTACATGAAAAAAAATTCCCTGAAAATAAGCCCTAGTGCATTTTTGGAGCAAAAATTAATATATAAGATCCTGTCTTGTTTTTGGGGAAACATGGTACTATTTCTAATATTTAATAAATTTTACTTACTGTTTTTTCATTGCCTTATTTTTGCCTAACCTTTCCTTTTGTGGTGCTTTTTTTTAGTTCCCCACATTTATAATTTCTTCTTACCCAATCTTTAGTCCACTGCTCTAATTATATAAGACTACTGTAAATCATTCCTGTATATGCTATCCATTCTCAACACGTCTTTTACGTGTTCTCTATTCCTTGGTTTTTTTCTAGCCAATCTTTTATCCTAATAACGTGTTTCTTTCTCTATACATTTTCGATCCTTCCATTGGCTGCGGTGCCTTCTGTCCCACCAACCACGGCCAGCCCCAGCAACCCCTGGCTACAGATAAGGGGCTGTGCTAGATTCAAGAGCTGAAAATACCTTGATGTTATGCCCTAGGCTTCCAACTTGTCTGGAAAATCCTAATGAGCACAAAATCCTGAGTCACCTCACCACTGATATATATCCAAGGGGATAAGAAAAGGCAAAGAAAATAAAGGTGGGGGAAAAAAAACATAATCAACTTGTGAATACATGTGAAAGTGAAGACAGAGGCCAAGGGTGGGTCAGAGAGCCGACAAGGAAGGATGCTCAAGCCTGATCCAACACATGTATGTTGGAGGTTCCTTTTTCCTATGCTATAATGAATTAGGAACCCCCTCACAGAACAAGCAGCTTTCAGCTTTGGGTTCATTATTTTCCTCATCCTTATGTGATTATCTGTCTTGTAATACAGTAAAACTGGAACGTCTGATTATCACACCATCCCGATATCAGAGAGAGGGCATCAACTAACCTTGGCATCTAGAAAATGATGCCATTTCTCTTGCTCTGAGAAAAAGCCACAAAGTTCCTTCCTCTCTTTTCTTCTACATCCCTCCACAGCAGCGAATCTCAGTTCACACAGTCCACAGTACCAGCCACAATTATACCAAAGATGTTGTGAAAATCTGTTGAAATTGCACATGAAAGAGGATACCACCTTTAGGATATTTGGGCTTCTGATCTGTTCTTATCAAGCCTGTTGGCTCATGGAAGATGTTACAGCAAAATGATCCAGACACAAAGCATGTGTGTGATCAATGGGAATGGACTAAAATTGAGACTTGCAGCTGTAAAAGCTACTGAGGCTCTTTCCAGTTTGGATTTCCACCATCATGAAGTGGGTTAATAAACAAACCACTTCAGGATATTATCAAATTGAACACTTACACTGTTCTACTGCAAACAGGCTGGGGAGGTTAGATTATAATTTTTTTCTGTCTGCTAGACCATTGCAGATATGCAGAATCACTCAGATTAAAATTTAAATATATTTTTCTTCCTCTTGGGTGTAGCACCAATTGAGAAACCGCCTGTAGCAGAGGTTCTGATCAGCACTTCACACAAGGGAAAGTTTTTAAAAAAATTAATCTAAGTGATTCAGTGCATCAGCAATCATCTAGCAAATGCAAATGATGATGGTGGTGCTTCCCCTGTCCTACTACAGGGGAAATTTGCCAACATCTTGAAGTGGCTCATTTATTAAACCACAATACTGGATATAGGGTTGCTTGAGGTAATTATGCTATTTGGATGTGAGGACGTGTAGAGGTATGTCCAGCCCACACCAAAGGGCCAGCGCGGTCACACCCATACTCTGAATGCCAATTTGGAGAAGCATCCCATAATTGCTGACAGGTTATTTGAACTAAAAGCTGCTAGCCCTATCGATCCCATGTCATAAATTGGAATGTTTCCTATGAGGATTCCTATGGAATGTTTATCCAAACACACATACACACAAAAACAAATAAAAAAACTGCCCCAGATCCTTTCATCACAAAGTAATTGCTGTCGTCAGAGGCTTGCCATCATTTCAGTATGTCAGTTACAAGAGATGCGCGTTGTTGGTTACAGTTGCTGCTGAGGCACACACCAGGTCCTTGTAAAACATTGGTAGCTTTGTTGTATCTCAGAAGCAGCTATCTAAGGCGGAATTAGGGATCTGGCTTGGAACAGGGATTTTGAAAAGACCCTTTATTGTTTGGCATTGTGGATGGATCCATCCTGGACTTAAGCTGTTACGCATTTTGGTAAAACTTCACAATTTAATTAGAAATTGTGCTTTGGGCCAATTTGGAACAAAGCACGCAGCACTAATTGCATGGCAAGACAGCTTCCAGCCATGGGGTAATTTGATAGGATAGATTGATATAATTTGATAGGATTTCATAATCATAATAATTGTGTACCGTTAAGTCAATTCTGACTTACAGCAATCCTTTTCAGTGTTTTTAAGGTAGACAGAGTACTTAGAAGTGGTTGACCATTCCTATCTTCTGGGAGCACCCTGGGACTGTGCAGCTTGCCAAAAGGCCACATAAACTGGCCCTTTTGGGATGCACAGTGGAGAACTGAATTACTGTAAATGCCAAAACTTGGAAACATCAATTTTATTGGATCACACCTCCTAGAATCACCCAGCCACTGGCCATACTGAATGTAAGATTTGAGGAATCATAATGGCAACAAGTGAAATTTCAAAGTTCTGCTTTGAAATGCTAAACATATTTGTCAGATTAATTGACACCATGTATGGGTACAGAGTAGGCATCCTTCAGTTTCAAGAGACTATGGTAACGTGCTCTGAATAGAGGACATGGAACAGCATCTAGTGTGGCTGAGAAGGCCATTTTGAGAGTGACAATTCCTTCCACGCCGAAGACAAATACAGTCTGTCCCCTGTCCAGCTCCCTGATTTTGCTGTTTTCCTAACTACCTCTTTGCCTCGGCCTGCTGGACAAGGGTCTCTTCAAATTGGGAGAGGCCATGATGCACCGGCTGCCTCCAGGCTGAACGCTCAGATGTCAAGGTTTCCCATCTGTTGAGGTCCATTCCTAAGGTCTTCAGATCCCACTTGAAGATATCCTTGTATCGCAGTTGTGGTCTCCCTCTGGGGTGATTTTCCCGCACTAAGTCTCCATGCAGGAGATATTTTGGAATCCGATGGTCAGCCATTCTCACAACATGCCCAAGCCAACATAGATGTTGCTGTTTCAGTAATGTATACATGCTAAAAATTCTAGCTTGTTCCAGGACTATTCTGTTTGGAACTTTGTCCTGCCAGGTGATACCAAAAATGTGTTGGAGACAACACATATGGAACATGTTCAACTTCCTCTCCTGCCATGCACAAAGGGTCCAGGAATCACTGCAGTACAGGAGTGTACTCAGGACACAAGCTCTATAGAGCTGGATCTTGGTATATGTCATCAGCTTCTTATTAAGCCATACTCTTTTTGTGAGTCTAGAGAACATGGTAGCTGCTCTGCCAATGTGTTTATCCAGCTCAACATCAAGGGAGAGAGTGTTGGAGATCATTGAGCCAAGGTACACAAAGTCATGAACAACCTCCAATTCTTGTGTGGAGATGGTAATAGAGGGAGGTGAGTCCACACCCTGGCCCATGACTTGTGTTTTGTTCAGGTTGATTGTTAGTCCAAAATTTTGGCAGGCCTTGCTAAAACAATTCATGAGTTGATGGAGGTCTTCAGCAGAGTGGGCAACAATGGCTGCATCATCGGTGAAGAGGAAGTCCCATATGCATTTCAGCTGGACTTTGGTCTTCACTCTCAGTCTAGAAAGATTAAAGAGCTTTCCATCTGATCTAGACCAGAGATAGATACCTTCTGTTGCAGTTCCAAAAGCGTGCTTCAGTGTGACAGCAAAAAATGTATGTAATGGTACAAAACATGCAAATTAGAAGGCTGTGTTGCAAGTATGAAAACGGGCATTAACTGCATATTAAACAGCACGCTCTAAATACAATGCATTTCATGAGCTAATGAGCAAAAAATGTATATTTTGCTTTCTCCCTCTCTACCTTGCATTATGATTAATAAATGTAAAATGTGATTCTGGTTATGGGCTGCTTGATTGAGAAAGATGTATTCTGTCCCCAAGACAGCTTATTTATATGCACTTATTTATGACTAATCACTTATTGACTTCAGTGTGTGTGTACCATCTCAACAGGAACAAGCATAACTTCATGGAACAAACATATCTCTCAAATCAATTTGGTATCCGCCTGATCTGGAAACCCGATCAAACACTGTATACAGCTTGGAAAAAAGACAAGAATGCATTATTAACTCTGGACTATATAATAAATTAAAACTGATTCATCCTTATTGAACTAAAGCAGAACCAACTCACCAATTTTTCTGCCTCCAAAAGATCATTCCTGAAACAGAAAAAAAAACCCAACCAAACACTACAATAGTGTTCACTCCTCTACACTCTCTCTTCTATGAGGGATTGAAAACAAAACAGCCAACATTATAATGCCATTGTACAAAATGCTAGCAAGACTGCACCTGGAGTATAGCCTACAGTTCTGGTCGCTGCACCTCAAAAAAAGCACAGTGGAACTGGGAAAGGTGCAGAAGAGAGCTGTTAAAATGATGACTGGGCTGGGGCACCTCCCTTGTGAGGAAAGGCTACAGCGTTTGGGGCTCTTTAGTTTGGAGGAAAAGGCGCCTGAAGGGGGGGGAGACATGATTGAAACGTATAAAATTATGCAGGGGATGGATGAAGTGGATAGAGGGAAGATTTTTTCCCTCTCACACAATACTAGAACCAGGGGACATCCACTCCAACTGAGTGTTGGGAAAGTGAGAACAGACAAAGGAAAATATTTTTTTGACCCAGCATGTTGTCAGTCTGTGGAACTCCTTGCCACAGGATGTGGTGACACACTCAACTCCAGGATACACCTTTGGACAAAAGGAATAGTTCAACTGCAAACTGAAGTAGGAGGGAAACAGGACCTTTGGAAGTGGGTCTGGCAACCAAGTGTTGAAAGTTTCAAATGGATCAGTGGTTCCCAAATTTTGGGTCCCCAGATGTTCTCAAACTACAATTCCCAGAAATCCTGGTAATGGTAAAGGCTTCTGGGAGTTTTAGTCCAAGAACCACTGATAAAGGAAAGGATGAAATCCCATTTCCTTTTCTGGATTTAAATACTAAAACCAACCATTTCACGTATCATTTCGAATCAGACCTTTGCTCCAATTGTACTCTGTAAAAATGTATCTGTCAATTTTGACTATGGATAATGCAAGACTATGGATAATGGAAGAGAACTGCTTTGAAATCAGGCAAGTGTGATAGTCAATGCAGCATTTTTAAATTCATTTTATAGCTCGAGGCAACGTAGAGGGCCAGAGATAAAAAGTTTGTTATGAATAAGATGTACCACCAGCTTTGAGTTTGCTTCTCAGATGCATTTTAATGGAATGTGGGAAGACACAATTGTCATATGTTTTATTTCCAGAGGGTGAGTATCCATTCAAGGAATGAGCATTTTGTATTATTTATTTAACATATTTGTAAGCTGGTTTTCTATATATAGTTTCCCCAAGGTGACAATCCAGCAGGGATCAAAAATATAATATACCCAGCAGAATCATTTTCTTTCCCACAGTAAAAACGGCAGTTGTGTGCAACAGAGGTATTTAGATGTGTTGCCCACCTTCTTATTGAGCCGAAGACAAAATGGAACAAAATGGGGCAAAGATGCTCTTTTACCCTCCTTGGCTTCCTGCAGCTTGACTCAAACACTGGGCCGCTCCCTGCAATAGATCTACAAATTGTGGTGCACGGAGGTGATTTTAGACCCTGCCCTGGACTTCATATTCGTATTGTATGGTGCCTGTGATGGACAGGCCAGAAATCACATCTGTCCATCACAATGGAACACTGATTCAGTAGCCAATGGTTGTGCAGGAGGGCGGAACCAAGGAATATAAGAAGAGAATGGAGGACATAATCAGTTAGAGTTTTGGTTAGTCAGGAGTTAGGGAAAGAGTTAGGTAGTTGGAAGAATTGTTTTGGAAAGAAACCCTTGGAAAGAAACATACTGTATAAGAGAACTGAGTGCAATGAAAACTATAAGAAATAAATACATTGTTTTAAAGTGATTGAAACTAAATACAAAGTAACCAGCATATTTCCAAGTTAAATGAAGTTTAATGAATATCAAATACAATATCATCTATGATTTCCTTGAGTCTTAAATATGTTAATCTGTTAATAAACGTTATATTTGACACGACTGATTCTGTGGTCCTAATTGGTAATTGAGGAAGGATTTTCTCTGGTGGCAGCGAAAGTGGAGACAAGAGAAATTGTCATGCCTGAAGGCAAATCTGTTTGTTAGGGAGAACATACAGAGGAGCTGCTCCCTGCATAGATCTACAAATTGTGGTGCACGGAGGTCATTTTAGACCCTGCCCTGGACTTCATGTTCTTATTGTGGGTTGCCTGTGTATGTAGGCTTGTAAAGAGGAGGAGCTTTAGAAAGACATATTTTCCATACACTTACGATGGGACCCAATTAATATTTTCCTTGCCACTGACCTTTCATCCCTTAGCACTCATGTTTAAAAGAGAGAAGAACAAAATAACAAAACAAACCGATTGCTGGTTGTAGTGGGGTGGGATATGCTGATAATGAGCCTTTTTAGATTTAAAACTCACATAACCCCACGACTCAGGGAAATAAATTGAATTTGCCTGTGCTGCCCCGATGCTGCATGAATTTACGTACCTAAAAAGCAGCATCCCCTTAAACAAAAAAAGGATAATGCATCAAAACCAAAAAGAGCCCTCTGACTATAAAAGGCTATATCCATTCATTAGTCCCACTGAATAAGTGCAATTTGCACTCGATGCGTAAGGACTTTTCCAAAGTCCCGTTCATTCCGTGAATTTGTCCTAGTTGGGATGAACGACGGGCTGGAGCGCAGGACCCGCCTGGCGTCCCTTCGCCTTCAATGGGAAGTTGCTCCTGGCCGCCTGCCGACTTTGCCCCTTCGCCGCCTGCTCCTGTCTCGGGGGTCGCGTGGGGGGGTGGTTGGGTCACGCGGGGTGCTGCTGCGCCCCTGGGTTTCCACCCCAAGGTCCA